>NC_138302.1:100238771-100258771 GCF_965601325.2 Salmo salar
GTGGGGGGGAATGACTATAGGGGGTGGGGGGGATGACTATAGGGGGTGGGGGGGAATGACTATAGGGGGTGGGGGGAATGACTATAGGGGGTGGGGGGAATGACTATAGGGGGTGGGGGGGAATGACTATAGGGGGTGGGGGGAATGACTATGGGGGGGTGGGGGGGAATGACTATGGGGGGGTGGGGGGGAATGACTATAGGGGGTGGGAGGGAATGACTATAGGGGTGGGGGGAATGACTATGGGGGGGTGGGGGGGAATGACTATAGGGGGTGGGGGGGAATGACTATAGGGGGTGGGGGGGAATGACTATAGGGGGTGGGGGGAATGACTATAGGGGGTGGGGGGGAATGACTATAGGGGGTGGGGGGAATGACTATAGGAGGTGGGGGGAATGACTAGGGGGGTGGGGGGGGTGACTATAGGGGGTGGGGGGGGAATGACTATAGGGGTTGGGGGGAATGACTATAAGGGGTGGGGGGGAATGACTATAGGGGGTGGGGGGAATGACTATAGGGGGTGGGGGGGAATGACTATAGGGGGTGGGGGGGAATGACTATAGGGGGTGGGGGGGAATGACTATAGGGGGTGGGGGGTAATGACTATAGGGGGTGGGGGGGAATGACTATAGGGGGTGGGGGGGAATGACTATAGGGGGTGAGGGGGAAATGACTATGGGGGTGGGGGGAATGACTGTAGGGGGTGGGGGGATGACTGTAGGGGGTGGGGGGGAATGACTATAGGGGGTGGGGGGGATGACTGTAGGAGGTGGGGGGGAATGACTATAGGGGGTGGGGGGAATGACTATAGGGGGTGGGGGGGAATGACTATAGGGGGTGGGGGGGAATGACTGTAGGAGGTGGGGGGGATTGACTATAGGGGGTGGGGGGGAATGACTATAGGGGGTGGGGGGGAATGACTATAGGGGGTGGGGGGTAATGACTATAGGGGGTGGGGGGTAATGACTATAGGGGGTGGGGGGGAATGACTATAGGGGGTGGGGGGGAATGACTATAGGGGGTGAGGGGGGAATGACTATGGGGGTGGGGGGAATGACTGTAGGGGGTGGGGGGAATGACTGTAGGGGGTGGGGGGGAATGACTATAGGGGGTGGGGGGGATGACTATAGGGGGTGGGGGGAATGACTATAGGGGGTGGGGGGGAATGACTGTAGGAGGTGGGGGGGATTGACTATAGGGGGTGGGGGGAATGACTATAGGGGGTGGGGGGGAATGACTATAGGGGGTGGGAGGGAATGACTATAGGGGTGGGGGGAATGACTATGGGGGGTGGGGGGGAATGACTATAGGGGGTGGGGGGAATGACTATAGGGGTTGGGGGGAATGACTATAGGAGGTGGGGGGAATGACTAGGGGGGTGGGGGGGAATGACTATGGGGGTGGGGGGGTGACTATAGGGGGTGGGGGGGGAATGACTATAGGGGGTGGGGGGGAATGACTATGGGGGTGGGGGGAATGACTATAGGGGGTGGGGGGTAATGACTATAGGGGGTGGGGGGTAATGACTATAGGGGGTGGGGGGGAATGACTATAGGGGGTGGGGGGGAATGACTATAGGGGGTGAGGGGGAAATGACTATGGGGGTGGGGGGAATGACTGTAGGGGGTGGGGGGATGACTGTAGGGGGTGGGGGGGAATGACTATAGGGGGTGGGGGGGATGACTATAGGGGGTGGGGGGAATGACTATAGGGGGTGGGGGGGAATGACTGTAGGAGGTGGGGGGGATTGACTATAGGGGGTGGGGGGAATGACTATAGGGGGTGGGGGGGAATGACTATAGGGGGTGGGAGGGAATGACTATAGGGGTGGGGGGAATGACTATGGGGGGTGGGGGGGAATGACTATAGGGGGTGGGGGGAATGACTATAGGGGGTGGGGGGAATGACTATAGGAGGTGGGGGGAATGACTAGGGGGGTGGGGGGGAATGACTATGGGGGTGGGGGGGTGACTATAGGGGGTGGGGGGGGAATGACTATAGGGGGTGGGGGGGAATGACTATGGGGGTGGGGGGAATGACTATAGGGGGTGGGGGGGAATGACTATAGGGGGTGGGGGGGAATGACTATGGGGGTGGGGGGAATGACTGTAGGGGGTGGGGGGATGACTATAGGGGGTGGGGGGAATGACTATAGGGGGTGGGGGGGAATGACTGTAGGAGGTGGGAGGGATTGACTATAGGGGGTGGGGGGAATGACTATAGGGGGTGGGGGGGAATGACTATAGGGTGTGGGGGGGAATGACTATAGGGGGTGGGAGGGAATGACTATAGGGGTGGGGGGAATGACTATGGGGGGGTGGGGGGGAATGACTATAGGGGGTGGGGGGAATGACTACAGGGGGTGGGAATGACTATAGGGGGTGGGGGGAATGACTATAGGAGGTGGGGGGGAATGACTATGGGGGGTGGAGGGAATGACTAGGGGGGTGGGGGGGAATGCCTATAGGGGGTGGGGGGGTGACTATAGGGGGTGGGGGGGGAATGACTATAGGGGTTGTGGGGAATGACTATAGGGGGGTGGGGGGAATGACTAGGGGGGTGGGGGGGAATGACTATAGGGGGTGGGGGGGTGACTATAGGGGGTGGGGGGGGAATGACTATAGGGGTTGTGGGGAATGACTATAGGGGGTGGGGGGGAATGACTATAGGGGGTGGGGGGAATGACTATAGGGGGTGGGGGGGAATGACTATAGGGGGTGGGGTGGAATGACTATAGGGGGTGGGGGTGAATGACTATAGGGGGTGGGGGGGAATGACTATAGGGGGTGGGGGGGAATGACTATAGGGGGTGGGGGGGAATGACTATGGGGGTGGGGGGAATGACTATAGGGGGTGGGGGGGAATGACTATAGGGGGTGGGGGGGAATGACTATGGGGGTGGGGGGAATGACTGTAGGGGGTGGGGGGGATGACTGTAGGGGGTGGGGGGGAATGACTATAGGGGGTGGGGGGGATGACTGTAGGAGGTGGGGGGGAATGACTATAGGGGGGTGGGGGGAATGACTAGGGGGGTGGGGGGGAATGACTATAGGGGGTTGGGGGGTGACTATAGGGGGTGGGGGGGGGAATGACTATAGGGGTTGGGGGGAATGACTATAGGGGGTGGGGGGGAATGACTATAGGGGGTGGGGGGGAATGACTATAGGGGGTGGGGGGAATGACTATAGGGGGTGAGGGGAATGACTATAGGGGGTGGGGGGAATGACTATAGGGGGTGGGGGGAATGAATATAGGGGGTGAGGGGAATGACTATAGGGGGTGGGCGAATGACTATAGGGGGTGAGGGGAATGACTATAGGGGGTGGGGGGAATGAATATAGGGGGTGGGGGGAATGACTATAGGGAGTGGGGGGAATGACTATAGGGGGTGGGGGGAATGACTATGGGGGTGGGGGGAATGACTTTGGGGGTGGGGGAATGACTATAAGGGGTGGGGGAATGACTATAGGGGGTGGGGGAAATGACTATGGGGGTGGGGGAATGACTATAGGGGGTGGGGGAATGACTATAGGGGGTGGTGGGGGAATGACTATAGGGGGTGGGGGGAATGACTATAGGGGGTGGGGGGGAATGACTATAGCGGGTGGGGGGAATGACTATAGGGGTGGGGGGAATGACTATGGGGGGGTGGGGGGGAATGACTATAGTGGGTGGGGGGGAATGACTACAGGGGGTGGGGGGGAATGACTATAGGGGGTGGGGGGAATGACTATAGGAGGTGGGGGGGAATGACTATAGGGGGGTGGGGGGAATGACTAGGGGGGTGGGGGGGAATGACTATAGGGGGTGGGGGGGTGACTATAGGGGTTGTGGGGGGGGAATGACTATAGGGGTTGTGGGGAATGACTATAGGGGGTGGGGGGGAATGACTATAGGGGGTGGGGGGAATGACTATAGGGGGTGGGGGGGAATGACTATAGGGGGTGGGGTGGAATGACTATAGGGGGTGGGGGGGAATGACTGTAGGGGGTGGGGGGGAATGACTATAGGGGGTGGGGGGGTGACTATTGGGGTTGTGGGGGGGAATGACTATAGGGGTTGTGGGGAATGACTATAGGGGGTGGGGGGGAATGACTATAGGGGGTGGGGGGAATGACTATAGGGGGTGGGGGGGAATGACTATAGGGGGTGGGGTGGAATGACTATAGGGGGTGGGGGGAATGACTATAGGGGGTGGGGGGGAATGACTATAGGGGGTGGGGGGGAATGACTATAGGGGGTGGGGGGGAATGACTATAGGGGGTGGGGGGGTGACTATAGGGGTTGTGGGGGGGGAATGACTATAGGGGTTGTGGGGAATGACTATAGGGGGTGGGGGGGAATGACTATAGGGGGTGGGGGGAATGACTATAGGGGGTGGGGGGGAATGACTATAGGGGGTGGGGGGGAATGACTATAGGGGGTGGGGGGGAATGACTATAGGGGGTGGGGGGAATGACTATGGGGGTGGGGGGAATGACTATTGGGGGTGGGGAGGAATGACTATAGGGGGTGGGGGAATGACTATAGGAGGTGGGGGGAATGACTATAGGGGGTGGGGGGGAATGACTATAGGGGGTGGGGGGAATGACTATAGGGGGTGAGTTGAATGACTATAGGGGGTGGGGGGAATGACTATAGGGGGTGGGGGGAATGACTATAGGGGGTGGGGGGAATGACTATAGGGGGTGGGGGGAATGAATATAGGGGGTGAGGGGAATGACTATAGGGGGAGGTGGAATGACTATAGGGGGTGGGGGAATGACTATAGGGGGTGGGGGGGAATGAATATAGGGGGTGAGGGGAATGACTATAGGGGGTGGGGGAATGACTATAGGGGGTGAGGGGAATGACTATAGGGGGTGGGGGGAATGACTATAGGGGGTGGGGGGAATGACTATAGGGAGTGGGGGGAATGACTATAGTGGGTGGGGGGAATGACTATGGGGGTGGGGGGAATGACTATGGGGGTGGGGGAATGACTATAAGGGGTGGGGGAATGACTATAGGGGGTGGGGGGGAATGACTATGGGGGTGGGGGAATGACTATAGGGGGTGGGGGAATGACTATAGGGGGTGGTGGGGGAATGACTATAGGGGGTGGGGGGGAATGACTATAGGGGGTGGGGGGGGAATGACTATAGGGGGTGGGGGGAATGACTATAGGGGGTGGGGGGAATGACTATAGGGGGAATGACCTTGAGAAATCAGCTGATGTAAGAAGGGCTTTATAAATACATTTGATTTGATTTGATTGGAGTGGGTCCAGGTTGTCTGGGATGATGATGTTGATGTGAGCCTTGACCAGCCTTTCAAAGCATTTCATGGCTACAGACTTGAGTGCTACGGGGCAATAGTCATTTAGGCAGGTTACCTTGTCTTTCTTGGGCACGGGTACTATGGTCATCTGCTTGAAACAAGTTGGTAATACAGACCGCGTCAGGGATAGTTTGAAAATATCAGTGAAGCCACTTGTCTAGTGGTCAGCGCATTCTCTGAGTAGCGTCTTGGTATTCCGTCTGGCCCCACGGATTTGCGAATGTTAACCTGTTTAACCTCTCTAGGGGGTGTGGGACGGTAGCGTCCCACTTGGCCAACATCCAGTGAAATTGCACAGCGGCAAATTCAAAAACAGAAATCAAATTCATGAAACATACAAGTGTTATACATCAGTTTAAAGATTGACTTCTTGTGAATCCATCCATGCTGTCAGATTTCAAAAAGGCTTTACGGCGAAAGCAAACCATGCGATTATCTGAGGACAGCGCCCAGCAGACAAATCATTACAAACAGTTACCAGCCAAGTAGAGGAGTTACAAAAGTCAGAAATAGCAATAAAATGAATTACTTACCTTTGATGATCTTCATATGGTTGCATTCACAAGAATCCCATTTACTCAATAAATGTTCTTTTTGTTCGATAAAGTCCCTCTTTATATCCAAAAACCTTTGTTTTGTTCGCGTGTTTTGTTCAGTAATCCACAGGCTCAAAGGCAGTCACAGCAGACAGGCGAAAAATACGAAAAATATCAGTAAAGTTCGTTGAAACATGCCAAACGATGTTTATAATCAATCCTCAGGTTGTTTTTAGTCATAATAATCAATTATATTTCAACCGGACAAAAGCTTCGTCAATATAAAAGGAAAACAAGAAAGGCGCGCTCTCGGTCGCGCGCATGAAAAACCTTTTGGACACTGCAGTGTCCACTCATTCAGAGTGGTCTGACTCCCTCATTTTTCAGAATACAAGCCTGAAACAATTTCTAAAGACGGTTGACATCTAGTGGAAGCCATAGGAAGTGCAATTTGAGTCCTAAGTCAATGGATACTGTAATGGCAGTAAAACAACAACAAACAAATCCCACTTCCTGGATGGATTTTCTCAGGTTTTCGCCTGCCATATCAGTTCTGTTATACTCACAGACATTATTTTAATAGTTTTGGAAACTTTAGAGTGTTTCTATCCAAATCAACCAATTATATGCATAACCTAGCTTCTTGGCCTGAGTAGCAGGCAGTTTACTTCGGGCACGCTTTTCATCCGGAGGTGAAAATAGTGCCCCATACCCTAGTGAAGTTAAAGGTCTTACTCACTCATCGAGTGAGATCACACAGTCGTCCGGAATAGTTGGTACCTCATGCATGGTTCAGTGTTGCTTGCCTCAGTTAACTACAGTTAGCTGCCATTCATCGTATTGATAGTTAACTGTTGATCTTTTCTTTTGAGTGAGACAAGAAGAACAGTCTCACACACAATCACCCTCTCTCTCTCTCTTTCTCTCTCTCCCTATTCTCTCCACATCTCTCAGAGATTATGAGCTGAATCAATCATCAGTTTGACACGCCGTCCTATGGTCGGTTTGACCGTGGCACACTCGCTCTCATGCCGCTGGTGTGTGTGTGTGTGTCTGTGTCAGACCCCTTGTGTGTGTGTGTTTGGCTGCCAGAGAGAGCGGGCCATGCCACTGCCATGTCCCACTGCTCTATCTGAGGCCCCGGCTGTGTCTCCTGCACCCTCCCTCTCTCCCTCCCTGACTCCTTCCCTGACTCCTTCCCTGACACCCTCCCTTCCTCCCTCTCTCCCTCCCCGACTCCTTCCCTGACTCTCTCCCTTCCTTCCTCCCTTCCTGACTCCCTCCCTACCGCCCACCCTCCCTCCCTGCCTGCCTGATCCCTCCCTCCCTCCCTGCCTGACTGCCTCCCTGACTCCTTCCCTGACTCCCTCCCTTCCTCCCTCCCTGCCTGTGTCCCTCACTCCCTACCGTCCACCCTCCCTCCCTGATTCTCTTCCTCCCTCCCTCCCTCCCTCCCTCCCTCCCTCCCTCCCTCCCTCCCTCCCTCCCTCCCTCCCTCCCTCCCTCCCTCCCTCCCTCCCTCCTGTCCTGACTCCCTCTCTCTCCCTCTCCATCACCCAGATTCTTAATTACAGATTATTGCCTGCTGTCACCCTCAGTAGACCACCAGTTGTGCAGACATGTTTGATAGTACAATTAGCTTCGCCTGATTTGGCTGGGCCAATCCCCATTCACTAGAGCTTTGGCCAGACACTTTATACTCCAATACTGTAAGACAGAGAGACATATCAGACGTATCGAAGATGGTTGCGAGGGGGAGAGAGAGAGAAAGAAAGAGAGAGAGAAAGAGAGAGAGGGAGTGGGGCGGGTCAGAGAGAGACTGAGAGAATGAGATACAGAGAGAGACAGAGTAGGGGAGAGAGTGAGATAGATGGGGGGGACAGCGAGAGAGACTGAGAGAAGGAGATACGGAGAGTGGGGGAGAGAGAGAGAGCGAGGAAGATAAAGAGAGGAAGAGAGAGAGAGACAAAGAAGGTCAATTTAGTCCATGGTTAATAAGAGCACGTCATTCTGATCAGTTGTGGCGTCTCTTACTGTCTTATCTGGAGTCTAGAATGATTTTGTTTTGGATAGAATCCATCCTCTTGTCTGTGACAAAGTGTCATACACTCCACGTCCCGGGAACTGCATCAGGGAAACAGAAGCGGTTTCACGCACACACAAGCACTGCTGCTGTACCCTCATGCCACCCTCTGTTATAATTACTTCTGATTAGTGATATTGACTTTTCAGATAATAGGAGTCTTTTGATTTGGCTTCCGGCACTAACTTTGTTCTCCAGACTGTGAATATTTTATATTTGATTCCTGCCTTTCTTTTTTAATTGACTTTTTTTTTTACTTCCTTCCTTTTCTCATTCTTATAAATTATACATTTTATTAATTTAGATCTTTTAAAAATCATGAATCACTTTAAGTTCAAATTAATCTCTTTTTTTTTCTCCTCATTATTTTTTCATTGTAAACAACAACAACTACAGAAAACAACATCTTTGAATGCAGCAGGTGCCGTAAGCAGTGGACCAAAACGCAGCGGTGTGATCATCTTCTTTACTTTTATTAAAGAAAAACACTTAAACAAAACAAACGACGAAAACAGTCCCGTAAGGTGCACAGACTATACTGGAAACAACTACCCACAACCACAAGAGAAAACGAACACAGTTAAATATGGCCTCCAATTAGAGACAACGACAACCAGCTGCCTCTAATTGGAGGTCATTGAAAAACAACAACATAGAATTAGAAAACTAGAATTAAACATAGAAATAGATAATATAGAACATAAATCAAAAACTCCGAAACACACAAAACAAACACCCCCTGCCACTCCCTGACCAAACTACAATGACAATTAACCCCTTTTACTGGTCAGGATGTGACAGCAGGTAATCATTCATAAAGTCATTACTTAATCTATTGAGTTTATATACCAATTACGGGGTCAATTTGAAAGGTGGTTTATTTTAAACTCTCAGTGTTTGTTTTGGACCCAATAACGGGTTTGGCGAGTTCTGTCCGAAAATAGAAAGTGAAATATCATTTGAAATCTTACTACACCCCCCCCATCCCCCGCCCCCCCCCCCCGCCACCGCCATGAGTCATGCCCTTTGGTCATATTGATAGAGAATGCGATCTAGGTCAGGTCACCTTTTATAGGAGGGTGCAACCATTTGGAATGCACGGTAGGGTACAACCTGATGGTCAATGTAAAGCAATGCATTTCCTTCTCCAACCACATTGACTTGTATGCGTCCTCCACATGTTTTAATGTGCTGGGGAGACGGCCTGCTGCTGTCACTCACGTAAAGCCTGCTGTGCCTTTGGGTTGAGTGTCCTTCCTCACCGTTCTTACTGTGTGTTCGTGCATGTGTGTGTTCATGAATGTGAATGCGCCCTTGCTGTGTTTGTACGTGTGTGTGTGTGTGTGTACGTGTGGTATGCGTGTGTGAATATTTGTGTTCTTGTGCGTGTGTGTATGAGAACTTGTTGTAGCAGGGCCAGCTGTTGCAGTCTGTCAGATGTAGGGGCGAGGAGCAAAAGTCACAGGCTCGGCCTGGCCTCCTGGGTGCAGTAAAGCTACACCATCTGGGGCTCTGGGGGGGGGGGGGGGGGGGGAAGTACAGGCTTCCTGACTGTCTGTCTGTGTCTGTCTGTTTGTCTGTAATGGGCTGTGGAACTTAGAACTTTCACCGGATAGAATGCTTACAGCAGACATTCTAAAATTCTAACATTCTAATTCTATATTCTAAGTTCTATATAGTAGACTTTGGAGCAGATATACTCTTAAAAAAAAGCTGTTATCTAGAACCTTAAATGGCTCTTCGTCTGTCCCCATAGCAGAACCATTTGAAGACCCTTTTTGGTTCCAGGTAAAAACCCATTTGGTTCCAGGTAGAACCCTTTTTATTCCAAGTAGAACCGTTTTGGGTTCCATGTAGAACCCAAAAGGGTTCTAGACAAAACCCTAAAAAGGGTTCTACCTGGAACCAATAAGGTGTTCTATGGGGACAGACGAATAATCCTTTTTGGAAACCTTTTTTCTAAGAGTGTATGATAGAAATATCACAGAAATAAGAAGTAGATATTCATTATTGAAGGGTGAGTACAGTGAACTCAGTCACATGATCTGTTTCAGGTAGCCTACTCTAAGATCAGGTGATAGGTGAAAGGTCATGACTCGTGACTCATTACAGGTATCAGATGCACGTAACTGTCCCTCCACTGCTAAGCCTTGAGACAACAAAAAATATCATCCATTGCTTACTAGATGTCGTTTGCCAACAGATACGTTCAATGTGGATCAGACACAGATATTGTCATGTTAAAATGAAGAGTATAAAGTCAGTAAACAAGGGTTAGATTCATATCCCACCAAAGACCAAAAAGTTGTTACTTCAGAACTGGATGTTTTGGATTACATTTTTAGGTGCAATATCTCGTGTCCATATCAACGATTCAGTGGGGGAAAAGAGTACTCAGGAACTTTAACGGGGTAAAGAGTACTCAGGAACTTTAATGGGGTAAAGAGTACTCAGGAACTTTAACGGGGTAAAGAGTACTCAGGAACTTTAACGGGGTAAAGAGTACTCAGGAACCTTAATGGGGTAAAGAGTACTCAGGAACTTTAACGGGGTAAAGAGTACTCAGGAACTTTAACGGGGTAAAGAGTACTCAGGAACTTTAACGGGGTAAAGAGTACTCAGGAACTTTAACGGGGTAAAGAGTACTCAGGAACTTTAACGGGGTAAAGAGTACTCAGGAACTTTAACGGGGTAAAGAGTACTCAGGAACTTTAACGGGGTAAAGAGTACTCAGGAACTTTAACGGGGTAAAGAGTACTCAGGAACTTTAACGGGGTAAAGAGTACTCAGGAACTTTAACGGGGTAAAGAGTACTCAGGAACTTTAACGGGGTAAAGAGTACTCAGGAACTTTAACGGGGTAAAGAGTACTCAGGAACTTTAACGGGGTAAAGAGTACTCAGGAACTTTAACGGGGTAAAGAGTACTCAGGAACTTTAACGGGGTAAAGAGTACTCAGGAACTTTAACGGGGTAAAGAGTACTCAGGAACTTTAACGGGGTAAAGAGTACTCAGGAACTTTAACGGGGTAAAGAGTACTCAGGAACCTTAACGGGGTAAAGAGTACTCAGGAACTTTAACGGGGTAAAGAGTACTCAGGAACTTTAACGGGGTAAAGAGTACTCAGGAACTTTAACGGGGTAAAGAGTACTCAGGAACTTTAACGGGGTAAAGAGTACTCAGGAACTTTAACGGGGTAAAGAGTACTCAGGAACTTTAACGGGGTAAAGAGTACTCAGGAACTTTAACGGGGTAAAGAGTACTCAGGAACTTTAACGGGGTAAAGAGTACTCAGGAACTTTAACGGGGTAAAGAGTACTCAGGAACTTTAACGGGGTAAAGAGTACTCAGGAACCTTAATGGGGTAAAGAGTACTCAGGAACTTTAATGCATAACAGGATCCCGTGAAGTTGTTCCCTTTATGATTGACAACATGAGGTTATTTTACTAACATTATTCACAACATTATTCTAGAGTCAAAGGGCATAAAAAAGCAACATTTAAAGCCTTTTATGTCCTAACCATCTGTTTTGTATGGAAACCTATCACTAATATGCATTCTATCTGTTTAATGCTAGAGATGACTCCAGCAGGGTTTAATGCTAACAATAGCACAGATCTTAGTTTACCTTCCTGTTGAAGTGACTCTATAAATGTAACCTTTCCCCAGCTTGCTCTGAGCTTGTGTGTGTGTGTGTGTGTGTGTGTGTGTGTATCTGTGTGTGTGTGCGTGCGCGTGTGTGTGTCAGTGTCAGTGTGTGTGTGTCTGTGTGTCTGTGTGTGTGTGTGTGTGTGTGTGTGTGTGTGTGTGTGTGTGCTGCTGTGCGTGCTTCTGTGTGTGTGTGTGTGTGTGTGTGTGTGTGTGTGTGTGTGTCTGTGTGTGCGTGCGCGTGTGTGCTGCCGTGCGTGCGTCTGTGTGTGTGTGTGTGTGGTGTGTGTGTGTTTGTGCATGTGTGTGTCAGTGTGTGTATCTGTGTCAGTGTCAGTGTGTGTGTGTCTGTGTGTGTGCGTGTGTGTGCTGCCGTGCGTGTGTGTGTGTGTGTGTGTGTGTGTGTGTGTGTGTGTGTGTGTGTGTGTGTGTGTGTGTGTGTGTGTGTGTGTGTGTGTGTGTGTGCGTGTGTGTGCTGCCGTGCGTGCGTCTGTGTGTGTGTGTGTGTGTGTGTGTGTGTGGTGTGTGTGTGTGTGCGTGTGTGTGCTGCCGTGCGTGCGTCTGTGTGTGCGTCTGTGTGTGTGTGCGTCTGTGTGTGTGTGTGTGTGCGTGTGTGTGCTGCCGTGCGTGCGTCTGTGTGTGTGTGCGTGTGTGTGCTGCCGTGCGTGCGTCTGTGTGTGTGTGCGTGTGTGTGCTGCCGTGCGTGTGTGTGTGTGTGCGTCTGCGTGTGCGTGTGCGTGTGCGTGTGTGTGTGCGTGTGTGTGTGTGTGTGTGTGTGTGTGTGTGTGTGTGTGTGTGTGTGTGTGTGTGTGTGTGTGTGCGTGTGTGTGTGTGTGTGTGTGTGTGTGTGTGTGTTAGCTACCTCTGTCCTGCTGTACTGGGATGGTCTTGCAGATGTTTGAGTTTTATTGGATAGTTGGCGGCATCTTCAAAAGCCCTTTATGGATCTGAGAGTGTTGTAAAATATCCAGCAGGCACATAAAGGAAATAAGCCTTCATGACTAAACCTCATTTGATATGCTGGGAGTTCCACACACACACGTAACACACACACTGCCTCAGGGCCTTGAGTTTGTGTGTAGATGCATCCATTTCCGTATGCGTGTGTGTGTGTGTGTGTGTGTGTGTGTGTGCCTACATGCAACTCTGCGCGTGTGTGTAAATGCGAGGAAAACCATCACCGTTTTCTAATCAGTACCTCAGCCTATGTGGTCTCTTTCCTGCAGCCTGTCCCTGTTTGCTAGCCTTTCATTTTCCACACACTCTAATGTCCCTTATTAATAGGCGCTTAAATCAAATCAGATTGTTTAAATGCACTTACTGGGTACATCCCAAAAAATGGCCTTCTGTAACTATTCACACTATGAGCTCACTCATATTCAAACGTAGTTCACTATATACGGAATAAGGTTCCATTTGGGACGCTGTCTACTATGGGCACCAATATGAAATTGCATACTTCTCCTGTTTTAATTTAAATCCTAAATTATTTTAATTGCTGCTATATACATTCACATTTATTATTACATATCTGCTCCTACTGAATACGGAATATTGAATTAACTAACGTCATTGCTCATCAGCAAACGTCTCTGCATCTGTTACCCTTTTGTTGTGAACTCTATGGCAATAGACGGAAACATAGAGGGCTATAAAGAAAGGCAACGGCCAGGCTACTATGTCTCAAGCACCTTAATAATGAATCACAAAGAGTTGTACATAGTAAGAGGGGGACACGCACACGCGCCCCCCCCCACCACCCACACACACACACACACACACACACACACACCACACACACACACACACACACACACACGCGCACACACACACACACACACACACACACACACACACACACACACACACACACACACCTCATCCACCACTGACTGGGTGGTGCCATGGCAGCCATTACTTAAACAAAAAGTAAGCTTCTGTAGTCTAGTTTCTAGGCTAGATTTGCGTCCCAAATGACACTCTATACCTTAGTGAATTACTTTTGACGAGGGCGCGTAGGACTGTGTAGTGATAGGGAGTCGTTCGGGATGTAGGCTAGCGGAACGTAAAGCTCATTATTCCAGCTCAAGCAGAAAAAGGGAATTCTATTTGTCCTCTCCCCCCTGTAACACTGTGGCATGCATGGCTAATATGGCAGCTGCGGTCTCACAGTCTGTTATCTTAAACAAATTAACTCTCCATGCCTCATCTCTGGACAAACAACACACACACACACACACACACACACACACACACACACACACACACATACAGACAACGCTCCACACCTCATCTCTGAACTAAATTACGTGGGTTGATCATGTTTACAGTCCGCTGGGCAACAGGATATTGGTATAAATTGTGAACCAGGTCCCTTGTGTGTGTGTGTGTGTGTGTGTGTGTGTGTGTGTGTGTGTGTGTGTGTGTGTGTGTGTGTGTGTGTGTGTGTGTGTGTGTGTGTGTGCGTGTGTGCGCGTGTGTGTGTGTGTGTTTTGTCCCTCGTGCTCCATACCCATGCAGAACGTCTTACTATTAGTGTGAATTGTTGAATCATTGAAGGTAATTTTCCAGATGCCTTTGTTTTAGTAAAGGGACTGATTTACGTAACTGATTACAGTTTGTTTTGTAATTAGGAAGGGGAAGACAAATTCTAGAGCACCATGAACCTAGCATCAACATACACCATGAACCTAGCATCCACATACGCCATGGACCTAGCATTAACATACACCATGAACCTAGCATCCACATACGCCATGAACCTAGCATCAACATACGCCATGAACCTAGCATCCACATACGCCATGAACCTAGCATCCACATACGCCATGAACCTAGCATCAACATACGCCATGAACCTAGCTTCAACATACGCCATGAACCTAGCATCCACATACGCCATGAACCTAGCATCAACATACACCATGAACCTAGCATCAACATACACCATGAACCTAGCATCAACATACGCCATGAACCTAGCATCAACATACGCCATGAACCTAGCATCAACATACGCCATGAACCTAGCGTCAACATACGCCATGAACCTAGCGTCAACATACGCCATGAACCTAGCATCAACATACGCCATGAACCTAGTATCCACATACGCCATGAACCTAGCATCAACATACGCCATGAACCTAGCATCAACATACGCCATGAACCTAGCATCCACATACACCATGAACCTAGCATCAACATACATACAGTTGAAGTCGGAAGTATACATACACCTTAGCCAAATACATTTAAACTCAGTTATTCACAGTTTAAACTCAGTTTTTTACTTTATTTTAAGAATGTGAAATGTCAGAATAATAGTAGAGAGAATTATTTTTTTCAGATTTTATTTCCTTCATCACATTCCCAGTGGGTTAGAAGTTTACATACACTCAATTAGTATTTGGTATCATTGCCTTCAAAATGTTTAACTTGGGTCAAACGTTTCGGGTAGCCTTCCACAAGCTTCCCACCATAAGTTGAATGAATTTTGTCCCATTCCTCCTTACAGAGCTGGTGTAACTGAGTCAGGTTTGTAGGCCTCCTTGCTTGCACATGCTTTTTCAGTTTTGCCAACAAATTTTCTGTAGGATTGAGGTCAGGGTTTTGTGATGGCCTCTCCAATACCTTGACTTTGTTGTCCTTAAGCTTTTTTGCAACAACTTTGGAAGTATGCTTGGGGTCATTGTCCATTTGGAAGACCCATTTGCAACCAAGCTTTAAATTCCTGGCTGTTGTCTTGAGATGTTGCTTCAATATATCCAGATATTTTTCCTGCCTCATGATGCCATGTAATTTGTGAAGTGCACCAGTCCCTCCTGCAGCAAAACACCCACACAACATGATGCTGCCACCCCCGTGCCTCACAGTTGGGATGGTGTTCTTCGGCTTGCAAGCGTCCCCCTTTTTCCTCCAAACATAACGATGGTCATTATGGCCAAACAGTTCTATTTTTCTTTCATCAGACCAGAGAACACTTCTCCAAAAAGTACGATCTTTGGCCCCATCTGCAGTTGCAAACCGTAGTCTGGCTTTTTTATGGCGGTTTTGGGGCAGTGGTTTCTTCTTTGCTGAGCGGCCTTTCAGGTTATGTCGATATAGGACTCGTTTTACTGTGGATATAGATACTTTTGTACCTGTTTCCTGGAATTGATTTGCACTTTTCGCACCAAAGTACGTTCATTTCTAGGAGACAGAACGCGTCTCCTTCCTGAGCGGTAAGACGGCTGCGTGGTCCCGTGGTGTTCATGCTTCCGTACTATTGTTTGTACAGATGAACGTGGTACCTTCAGGCGTTTGGAAATCGCTCCCAAGGATGAACCAGACTTGTGTAGGTCTACATTTTTTTTGTGAGGTCTTGGCTGATTTCTTTAGATTTTCCCATGATTTCAAGCAAAGAGACACTGAGTTTGAAGGTAGGCCTTGAAATACATCCACAGGTACACCTCCAATTGACTCAAATGATGTAAATTAGTCTATCAGAAGCTTCTAAAGCCATGACATCATTTTCTGGAATTTTCCAAGCTGTTTAAAGGCACAGTCAACTTAGTGTATGTAAACTTCTGACCCACTGGAATTGTGATACAGTGAATTAAAAGTGAAATTAATACGTCTGTAAACAATTGTTGTAAATATTACTTGTGTCAGGCAAAAAGTAGATGTCCTAACCGACTTGACAAAACTATAGTTTCTGAACAAAAAAAATGTGTGGAGTGGTTGAAAAACTAGTTTTAATGACTCCAACCTAAGTGTATGTTAACTTCTGACTTCAACTGTATAACAGTACATGATATAAGATATATTTCCTGAGAAAGATGATTTGATGAGAAACATGTTTTTTTATTGGTTATTGGTGATAAAGGACAGGGATACCAATTGTCATGATGTTGGCCTGTGGGTAAGTTTTATGATCCCCCATAAATACCTTTCTCCCTTCCCCTCTCTCTCTGACTCTACTGAAGGACTCTTGAATAGCCTTTGTTAAACATAGAGAGTCTGGGAAAATCAAACAAGTGGGGGGAAAGGAACCATATTTCGGTAATAGAACCAGTTGGAAATATGTGTTGGTACTTAATGAATATGATGTCAGTTCGGTTGTCATCTGAGACATTATGATTGATGACAGGACGACATAAACTGTATCTGGGAAAGTCTACACATTCTAGTTATCAGATTCACATGGAATTGTTTTTCAATTTAAATGCAATTTAAATGCAATTTAAATTTCTGAAAAGATTAAATGTAATTTTAGCTTCCAAATGAGAGAATTGGGTTTTCATAAGGTTAGAGCCCTGCTCAATCAGTGGCCCGCCCCTGTAAAGAGACATGGGTTATAAACTATGAAACACACCCTTCTCTCCCTCCACTATATAAGCCCTTGACAAAAATGTAACCTCCTGTTCCGAGGACGATAGGACGACGGTCCGTACGTTAAAAAGGACTCACATGTCAACTACAGAACTAAGCCAACCTCAGCGTGAGCTTTGGTTGTGAATGGTATGAACTTTGAACTCTTATTCACTAAAGAAGTGAGACATCCTAGCCGTTGAGTTAGCAACAGCAGCTGTAAACGTGGGCTAGTAAAGGACGGACGACGTATCCAGTCTAACACACAATGAAGATACTACAACGTATCCAATTTACCACCAGAGACATTCTTCCGAGGACAGGAAGATCTCTGTTGGCCAACACGGCCAGCATCTACGACCAACCTACCTAGTAAATATTTATTGCATTTTCCTTTTCCAAATGGGCGGTAATTTAGAATGCATAGATACTGTATTTACGATAACACAGCTTCTCCCTTTGTTCCTCAGTCTTCCCGCTCTTTCATTCAAGCCCAACCCCCTCTCTTTGTGTAACAAGCCATCATACAGGTTCCGTCCACCAGGGCCGTTTTCTGTATGACATAATTTTCATTCTGTGTATATGTAATTCTGTGTGATTGGTTAGGTATTTAGTAAATAAATAATTAAACCCAATTTTGTATTGTTGATTCAACTTGTTAGCCAGGGTTCGTGAAGATAACCAAGAATTTACAACTTTCAGATGAGACTGAAATAAGGTGACGATTAATATTGACTGCTATTGATGAAAATTATGACTAGGTCTTTCAGAGTTTATTCGGAAGATAACAGCTCTATAAACACTCTTTCGTGGTGCCCCAACTTTCTAGTTAATTACATTTACATGATTAGCTCAATCAGGTAATATTAATTACTGAGAAAGGATTTTATAGAATAGCATGTCCTATCACTTAATCCAGCATAGCGAAAGACACGACACTGATTCTCTCTCTCTCTCTCTCTCTCTCTCTCTCTATCTATCTATCTATATACTGCTCAAAAAAATAAAGGGAACACTTAAACAACACATCCTAGATCTGAATGAAATAAATAATTTTATTAAATACTATATTCTTTACATAGTTGAATGTGCTGACAACAAAATCACACAAAAATAATCAATGGAAATCCAATTTCTCAACCCATGGAGGTCTGGATTTGGAGTCACACTCAAAGTTAAAGTGGAAAACCACACTACAGGCTGATCCAACTTTGATGTAATGTCCTTAAAACAAGTCAAAATGAGGCTCAGTAGTGTGTGTGGCCTCCACGTGCCTGTATGACCTCCCTACAACGCCTGGGCATGCTCCTGATGAGGTGGCGGATGGTCTCCTGAGGGATCTCCTCCTAGACCTGGACGAAAGCATCCGCCAACTCCTGGACAGTCTGTGGTGCAACGTGGCGTTGGTGGATGGAGCGAGACATGATGTCCCAGATGTGCTCAATTGGATTCAGGTCTGGGGAACGGGCCAGTCCATAGCATCAATGCCTTCCTCTTGCAGGAACTGCTGACACACTCCAGCCACATGAGGTCTAGCATTGTCTTGCATTAGGAGGAACCCAGGGCCAACCGCACCAGCATATGGTCTCACAAGGGGTCTGAGGATCTCATCTCGGTACCTAATGGCAGTCAGGCTACCTCTGGCGAGCACATGGAGGGCTGTGCGGCCCCCCAAAGAAATGCCACCCCACACCATGACTGACCCACCGCCAAACCGGTCATGCTGGAGGATGTTGCAGGCAGCAGAACGTTCTCCACAGTGTCTCCAGACTCTGTCACGTCTGTCACGTGCTCAGTGTGAACCTGCTTTCATCTGTGAAGAGCACAGGGCGCCAGTGGCGAATTTGCCAATCTTGGTGTTCTCTGGCAAATGCCAAACGTCCTGCACGGTGTTGGGCTGTAAGCACAACCCCCACCTGTGGACGTCGGGCCCTCATACCACCCTCATGGAGTCTGTTTCTGACCGTTTGAGCAGACACATGCACATTTGTGGCCTGCTGGAGGTCATTTTGCAGGGCTCTGGCAGTGCTCCTCCTGCTCCTCCTTGCACAAAGGCGGAGGTAGCGGTCCTGCTGCTGGGTTGTTGCCCTCCTACGGCCTCCTCCACGTCTCCTGATGTACTGGCCTGTCTCCTGGTAGCGCCTCCATGCTCTGGACACTACGCTGACAGACACAGCAAACCTTCTTGCCACAGCTTGCATTGATGTGCCATCCTGGATGAGCTGCACTACCTGAGCCACTTGTGTGGGTTGTAGACTCCGTCTCATGCTACCACTAGAGTGAAAGCACTACCAGCATTCAAAAATGACCAAAACATCAGCCAGGAAGCATAGGAACTGAGAAGTGGTCTGTGGTCCCCACCTGCAGAACCACTCCTTTATTGGGGGTGTCTTGCTAATTGCCTATAATTTCCATCTGTTGTCTATTCCATTTGCACAACAGCATGTGAAATGTATTGTCAATCAGTGTTGCTTCCTAAGTGGACAGTTTGATTTCACAGAAGTGTGATTGACTTGGAGTTACATTGTGTTGTTTAAGTGTTCCCTTTATTTTTGTTGAGCAGTGTATATATATATATATATATATATATATATATATATATATATATATACCATTTACACTAACGGTCAAAAGTTTTAGAACACCTACTCATTTAGGGTTTTTTCTTTAGTTTTACTATTTTTCTACATTGTAGAATAATAGTGAAGACATCAAAACTATAAAATAACATATAAGGAATCATATAGTAACCAAAAAAGTGTTAAACAAATCTAAATATATTTTTCAAAGTAGTCACCCTTTGCTTTGACGACAGTTTTGCACGCTTTTGGCCTTCTCTCAACCAGCTTCATGAGGTAGTCACCTGGAATGCATTTCAATTAACAGGTATGCCTTGTTAACAGTTAATTTGTGTAATTTCTTTCCTTCTTAATGCGTTTGAGCCAATCAGTTGTGTTGTGATAAGGTAGGGGTGGTATACAGAAGATAGCCCTATTTGGTAAAAGACGAAGTCCATATTATGGCAAGAACAGCTCAAATTAGCAAAGAGAAACAACAGTCCA
>NC_138302.1:100263771-100266271 GCF_965601325.2 Salmo salar
CTATTTCTAACATTTTCCTAATATTTCAGGAGGCAATACAATGATTGTTGTTGCTTATGTCCATCCAATTCATTCAGATACAGAAAGGGATTCCTTTGGCCCATTGGTTATGAATTGTGAACTACAAAACTTCTCCGACATCTGATATCTTTCAGCTTCAATAGAATTTTGCACCCAGCGTGAGTAACAAGAACCTTCAAACTACAGTCCCTCAAGCCTTTAAAGAGTCATAAAGGAACAATAGACAAAAAAAGACTCCCTCCCTCCCCTTCTCTCCATCCCTCCTCCCCCCTATCTCCTCCAAAAAATATCAAAACGCCAGACAGACAGGCTGCCTCCATCTTTGTTCAGTTTCTCATTTTGTTAAAGATTTATAAACTGTGTTTGGTTGGTTTGTCAAATGAGGGGCCACAACAGGCAGAAGTGCTAGGCAGGTAGCAGGCTTGAAGAGGCCATGGGGATGGGGTTAGGAGGGGCCAGGGAGCAGGCCTGAAGAGGCCATGGGGATGGGGTTAGGAGAGGCCAGGGAGCAGGCCTGAAGAGGCTATGGGGATGGGTTAGGAGGGGCCAGGGAGCAGGCTTGAAGAGGCCATGGGGATGGGGTTAGGAGGGGCCAGGGAGCAGGCCTGAAGAGGCCATGGGGATGGGTTAGCAGGGGCCAGGGAGCAGGCCTGAAGAGGCCATGGGGATGGGTTAGGAGGCCAGGGAGCAGGCCTGAAGAGGCCATGGGGATGGGTTAGGAGGGGCCAGGGAGCAGGCCTGAAGAGGCCATGGGGAGGGGGTTAGGAGGCCAGGGAGCAGGCCTGAAGAGGCCATGGGGAGAGGGTTAGGAGGCCAGGGAGCAGGCCTGAAGAGGCCATGGGGAGGGGGTTAGGAGGGGCCAGGGAGCAGGCCTGAAGAGGCCATGGGGATGGGGTTAGGAGAGGCCAGGGAGCAGGCCTGAAGAGGCTATGGGGAGGGGGTTAGGAGGCCAGGGAGCAGGCCTGAAGAGGCCATGGGGAGGGGGTTAGGAGGCCAGGGAGCAGGCCTGAAGAGGCCATGGGGATGGGTTAGGAGGCCAGGGAGCAGGCCTGAAGAGGCCATGGGGATGGGTTAGCAGGGGCCAGGGAGCAGGCCTGAAGAGGCCATGGGGATGGGTTAGCAGGGGCCAGGGAGCAGGCCTGAAGAGGCCATGGGGATGGGTTAGCAGGGGCCAGGGAGCAGGCCTGAAGAGGCCATGGGGATGGGTTAGCAGGGGCCAGGGAGCAGGCCTGAAGAGGCCATGGGGAGAGGGTTAGGAGGCCAGGGAGCAGGCCTGAAGAGGCCATGGGGATGGGGTTAGGAGAGGCCAGGGAGCAGGCCTGAAGAGGCCATGGGGATGGGTTAGCAGGGGCGATGAGGGGCCAGGGAGGGGCTGAGGGGCACACACACAGTTCCCCTTTCTTCTCTGCCGCCCCCCTTGTTGGATGCCTTTGTGGTGTTGGAGAAAGTTTAAGATTCCTCTCACATTCCTGTCCTCTCGGGAAGGTCAGGCCATAGATTGGTGGAGATGTTGACATGACTCATTTAAAAGAACACAAAGGGAGAAAGACTTCAGCTACAGTAAAAGATAGAGAGAAGGAGAGAGAGAGAGAGTTTGTGTGTCTGTGCTTGTGTGTGTGTGTGTATGTACGTGTGTGTGTGTGTGTGTGTGTGTGTGTGTGTGTGTGTGTGTGTGTGTGTGTGTGTGTGTGTGTGTGTGTGTGTGTGTGTGTGTGTGTGTGTGTGTGTGTATATGTACGTGTGTGTGTGTGTGTGTGTGTGTGTGTGTGTGTGTGTGTGTGTGTGTGTGTGTGTGTGTGTGTGTGTGTGTGTGTGTGTGTGTGTGTGTGTGTGTGTGTGTGTGTGTGTGTATATGTATATGTGTGTGTGAGTTATACCGGTCAGAGTAGTAAAGTGGAAGACAGTAAAAAGGAGGTATGTTATTACTCATACAGCATAAAGGAAAACCATCCCGAGAAAGAGAGAGCGGTCGTGCGTGTTTGTTTCTCTGTGTGTCAGAGCGGCAAAGCGGAAGACAGCAAAGACGCAGTAACCATGGAAATCATTGAATAACAACAACACACCGCACCTTTTAAAATCACATGCCTCGAAATTTCACAAGTTTCTTTACGAGATATACAGTACGTACTGAATCTTTCATGACGGTTTTAACCCCGTTATGTACTTCCTCTGCTTTCAGTAGCACCAACAATAAGACTGCAGTCATAATTAGTTAATGATCACCACCAGCAATGCACATATTCCATTGACTTGATATTCTGATGATTTTTTGTGTTTGTTTATGCTCACCACACATCCCTGGGGCTCCTTGTTATGCTTTCTCATTTAGCACACTGCTATGGAAATGAGAACGAGAGAGAGAGAGAGAGAGGATGAGAGAGAGAGAGGATGAGAGAGACAGGGAGAGGGAGAGAGAGAGAGAGAGGTAGAGAGAGAGGATGAGAGAGAGAGAGGTTGAGAGAGAGAGAGGATGAGAGAG
>NC_138302.1:100268771-100363771 GCF_965601325.2 Salmo salar
CAGAAGTTAAATAACCTGTTAGGGCTAGGGGGCAGTATTGACACGGCTGGATAAAAAACATACCCGATTTAATCTGGTTACCACTCCTACCCAGTAACTAGAATATGCATATACTTATTACATATGGATAGAAAACACCCTAAATTTTCTAAAACTGTTTGAATGGTGTCTGTGAGTATAACAGAACTCAAATGGCAGGTCAAAACCTGAGAGATTCCTTTACAGGAAGTGGCCTGTCTGACCATTTCTTGAACTTCTTTTCCATCTCTATCATTTACTAAGGATCTCTGCTCTAACGTGACACTTCCCACGTCGTCCATAGGCGCTCAGAGCCCGGGAAAAAACAGAATGTCGTCATTCCAGCCCCAGGCTGAAACACATTATCGCCTTTCTCAAGTGGCCGATCAAGGGACACTGGGCTTATGCGCATGACCCGACCGCCCCCGCCTTTGGGATTTTTTCCTCTGTTTGCCGAAAAGGAGATTCCCTGTCGGAATATTATCGCTTTTCTACGAGAAAAATGGCGTAAAAATTGATTTTAAACAGCGGTTGACATGCTTCGAAGTACGGTAATGGAATATTTAGAATTTTATTGTCACGAATTGCGCCATGCGCGCGACACTTCTTTACTATTTCGGATAGTGTCTGGAACGCACGAACAAAACGCCGCTATTCGGATATAACGATGGATTATTTTGGACCAAACCAACATTTGTTATTGAAGTAGCAGTCCTGGGTGTGCATTCTGACGAAGACAACAAAAGGTAATCAAACTTTTATAATAGTAAATATGATTATGGTGAGTGCTAAACTTGCCGGGTGTCTAAATAGCGAGCCCGTGATGCCTGGGCTATGTACTTAGAATATTGCAAAATGTGCTTTCACCAAAAAGCTATTTTAAAATCGGACATATCGAGTGCATAGAGGAGGTCTGTATCTATAATTCTTAAAATAATTGTTATGCTTTTTGTGAACGTTTATCGTGAGTAATTTAGTAAAATGTTAGCGAATTCCCCGGAAGTTTGCGGGGGGTATGCTAGTTCTGAACGTCACATGCTAATGTAAAAAGCTGGTTTTTGATATAAATATGAACTTGATTGAACAAAACATGCATGTATTGTATAACATAATGTCCTAGGGTTGTCATCTGATGAAGATCATCAAAGGTGAGTGCTGCATTTAGCTGTCTTCTGGGTTTTGGTGACATTATATGCTGGCTTGAAAAATGGGTGTCTGATTATTTCTGGCTTGGTACTCTGCTGACATAATCTAATGTTTTGCTTTCGTTGTAAAGCCTTTTTGAAATCGGACAGTGTGGTTAGATTAACGAGAGTCTTGTCTTTAAATAGCTGTAAAATAGTCATATGTTTGAGAAATTGAAGTAATAGGATTTTTAAGGTTTTGAAAATCGCGCCACAGGCTGCCAGTGGCTGTTACGTAGGTGGGACGCAAGCGTCCCACCTAGCCCATAGAGGATAATGAACAGTAAACATTACACTCACAGATGTTCCAAAAGAATAAAGAC
This sequence comes from Salmo salar, assembly GCF_965601325.2. Lineage (NCBI taxonomy): Eukaryota > Metazoa > Chordata > Actinopteri > Salmoniformes > Salmonidae > Salmo > Salmo salar. Next base: position 100,270,297 of record NC_138302.1, read on the forward strand.
ATTTTGTTGTAACGATGTGCAAATAGTTAAAGTACAAAAGGGAAAATAGATAAAAATAAATGTGGGTTGTATTTACAATGGTGTTTGTTCTTCACTGGTTCCCCTTTTCTTGCGGCAACAGGTCACAAATACTGGTTTTGTGATGGCACACTGTGGTATTTCACCCAATAGATATGGGAGTTTATCAAAATTGAGTTTGTTTTTAGAAATCTTTGTGGATCTGTGTAATCTCTCTCTCTCTCTCTCTCTCTCTCTCTCTCTCGCTCTCACTCACTCCCTCTCTGCCTCTGTCTCTGTCTCTCTCTGTCTCTCTCTCTGTCTCTCTCTGTCTCTCTCTCTCTCTCTCTGTCTCTCTCTCTGTCTCTCTCTCTGTCTCTCTCTCTGTCTCTCTCTCTGTCTCTCTCTCTCTCTCTCTCTCGCTCTCACTCACTCCCTCTCTGCCTCTGTCTCTGTCTCTCTCTGTCTCTCTCTCTGTCTCTCTCTCTCTCTCTCTGTCTCTGTCTCTCTCTCTGTCTCTCTCTCTCTCTCTCTGTCTCTCTCTCTGTCTCTCTCTCTGTCTCTCTCAGATTGCATTATGCAGATTACACCTCTTTACCTGGAGGTGTGTACTTCAGGGCAGCAAGGAGCTGTTGACCATCAGTCATCACTCATCAGGCCAAGTGTTATCAGGTGAGGATAGCTGTTGTTCTTAGGTTGTTATTATGTTGCGTTACATTATTTCTAGGTCAGACAAGGCTACTTAGTTCTGTTACTAACTTCCCAGACATGTCATTTTTTTCAGAAATTCTGCAGGCATGGGACATCAAAAATGGCATATTTCTCTTCTTCTAACACATAAACAAAAATGAAACTTAAGAAATACCGTCTGCTATTGTCTTTGTAGCGAACATTCCTGCCGACAGTCAGCCAAAACCTGCCAGCGGCTGTCTGTCTCCCAGTGCCTTTGGTGTTTCACCTCTCTTAGAGAGTTGTGTGATCTTCTGACCTTTGACCTGGGGTGCAACAAGGCAGTCACATGCAAGGGATTGGGAAAGTAAGGTTAAGAGGGGTAAGATGGGTGACCGAAGGGAGGACCAGGGATAGAGGGTGAGGGTTAAGGGGGGTGACCAAAGGGATGGTCAGAGATAGAGGGTGAGGGTTAAGGGGGGTGACCAAAGTGGTTTCCAGGGATAGAGGGTGAGGGTTAAGGGGGGGTGACCAAAGTGGTTTCCAGGGATAGAGGGTGAGGGTTAAGGGGGGGTGACCAAAGTGGTTTCCAGGGATAGAGGGTGAGGGTTAAGGGGGGACCAGATTGAAAATGAGACACTATCGCTCAGTTTTGACGTGTGAGGATGATGTTGCCGTAGCTACTGCGGCCCCGGAGAGGCGATGACACTCTCTCTATTTTTAAAGCTGTCAAAGCCACCCTCCTCCCCTAGGCCTCAGAGAAAGAGTGAGGCTGTTGAATGAGGTGCATCGCCTTGGGCTGCGAGACTGAAACTATCTTTATTGGTTTTAAAATTAGTCTCTTCTCCTCCATCTGCACTGGTACGAACGTGACATCATCATTACGCTGGCTTGTAACTGGTCGGTTATTTCTCATCAGAGCAACGAAGAAGAAGAAGGAGAAGAAGAAGAAGAGACGTGTTGAGGACAGATTTTCTAGTCAGTTGAGAAAGAGTCAGAAACATCCCTTTCCATTATATTAAATACTTATTTGGTATTTGATGTATATTAGGCATATTCATAGTGTTGATTACGTATTTACACAATGACAACACTGGAGACATTAATGCCACCATCCTAGTTTTTTAGCTATTGTGTTGGACAAACACACACACACACACACACACACACACACACACACACACACACACACACACACACACACACTGCTTTGCATAATGTATTGTTGTCTCTATCTTCTTGCCCTTTGTGCTGTTGTCTGTGCCCAATAATGCTTGTACCATGTTTTGTGCCGCTACAATGTTGTGTTGCTACCATGTTGTTGTCATGTTGTGTTGCTACCATGTTGTTGTCATGTTGTGGAGCTACCATGTTGTTGTCATGTTGTGGAGCTACCATGTTGTTGTCATGTTGTGGAGCTACCATGCTGTTGTCATGTTGTGGAGCTACCATGTTGTTGTCATGTTGTGTTGCTACCATGTTGTTGTCATGTTGTGGAGCTACCATGTTGTCATGTTGTGTTGCTACCATGTTGTTGTCATGTTGTGTTGCTACCATGTTGTTGTCATGTTGTGGAGCTACCATGTTGTTGTCATGTTGTGGAGCTACCATGTTGTTGTCATGTTGTGGAGCTACCATGTTGTTGTCATGTTGTGTTGCTACCATGTTGTTGTCATGTTGTGGAGCTACCATGTTGATGTCATGTTGTGTTGCTACCATGTTGTTGTCATGTTGTGGAGCTACCATGTTGTTGTCATGTTGTGTTGCTACCATGCAGTGTTGTTGTCTTATGTAGTGTTGTGTTGTGTGTTTTTGTCCTATATTTAAACTTTTTATTTTTTTTATTTTACTCCCAGCCCCGTCTCCGCAGGAAGCCTTTTGCCTTTTGGTAGGCCGTCATTGTAAATAAGAATTTGTTCTTAACTGACTTCCTTAGCTAAATAAAGGTTAAATAAAACAAATGTAAAACACACACACACACAAGCCTATCTTCCTGTATAACAGCAAATCTGGATCACACTGATACTGACACCGATCCTACCTTCCAATATTTCCATTTGAGTCATTTGGCAGACGCTCTTATCTCGAGCCACTAATATCTTCCTAAGGCTAAGATACTGTAGGATGGTAAGGGAAAATGAGACAGGGGAAGGACAATAGGTAAGTGGAAACTCATTACGCTAATGAAGAATCACAGTAACATGTAACGCCTTCCCAAATTTTTACCAATCTTTACCAATCTTAACATTAGATTATAACGTGGCATGATGAAGAGGAGGTTCATTTGCTTGTGAAGATGTGTTAATGCTAAGATAGTGGTCGGTCATCACATGTTACACTGTAAGTGGCTGTTGCTTGAGTAAAGCAGAGTTATACATGCCTTCCCACATCAATCGGAAAAGGAAAAGCTGTTTCCTTTCAAAATACCTTGTCAAAATTCCCTGTAGAGATGTTGGCAGGAGGGGCAGTGAGTTTAGAGATGTTGCCAGGAGGGACAGTGAGTTTAGAGATGTTGGCAGGAGGGGCAGTGAGTTTAGAGATGTTTTCAGGAGGGGCAGTGAGTTTAGAGATGTTTTCAGGAGAGGCAGTGAGTGTAGAGATGTTTTCAGGAGAGGCAGTGAGTTTAGAGATTTTGTCAGGAGGGGCAGTGAGTTTAGAGATGTTGGCAGGAGGGGCAGTGAGTTTAGAGATGTTTTCAGGAGGGGCAGTGAGTTTAGAGATGTTGGCAGGAGGGGCAGTGAGTTTAGAGATGTTGCCAGGAGGGACAGTGAGTTTAGAGATGTTGGCAGGAGGGGCAGTGAGTTTAGAGATGTTTTCAGGAGGGGCAGTGAGTTTAGAGATGTTTTCAGAAGAGGCAGTGAGTGTAGAGATGTTTTCAGGAGAGGCAGTGAGTTTAGAGATGTTGGCAGGAGGGGCAGTGAGTTTAGAGATGTTGGCAGGAGGGGCAGTGAGTTTAGAGATGTTTTCAGGAGGGGTAGTGAGTTTAGAGATATTGGCAGGAGGGACAGTGAGTTTAGAGATGTTGGCAGTGAGTTTAGAGATATTGCCAGGAGGGACAGTGAGTTTAGAGATGTTGGCAGGAGGGGCAGTGAGTTTAGAGATGTTTTCAGGAGGGGCAGTGAGTTTAGAGATGTTTTCAGGAGAGGCAGTGAGTGTAGAGATGTTTTCAGGAGAGGCAGTGAGTTTAGAGATGTTGTCAGGAGGGGCAGTGAGTTTAGAGATGTTGGCAGGAGGGGCAGTGAGTTTAGAGATGTTTTCAGGAGGGGCAGTGAGTTTAGAGATGTTGGCAGGAGGGGCAGTGAGTTTAGAGATGTTGCCAGGAGGGACAGTGAGTTTAGAGATGTTGGCAGGAGGGGCAGTGAGTTTAGAGATGTTTTCAGGAGGGGCAGTGAGTTTAGAGATGTTTTCAGAAGAGGCAGTGAGTGTAGAGATGTTTTCAGGAGAGGTAGTGAGTTTAGAGATATTGGCAGGAGGGGCAGTGAGTTTAGAGATGTTTTCAGAAGAGGCAGTGAGTGTAGAGATGTTTTCAGGAGAGGCAGTGAGTTTAGAGATGTTGGCAGGAGGGGCAGTGAGTTTAGAGATGTTGGCAGGAGGGACAGTGAGTTTAGAGATGTTTTCAGGAGGGACAGTGAGTTTAGAGATATTGGCAGGAGGGACAGTGAGTTTAGAGATGTTGGCAGGAGGGGCAGTGAGTTTAGAGATATTGGCAGGAGAGGCAGTGAGTTTAGAGATGTTGGCAGGAGGGGCAGTGAGTTTAGAGATATTGGCAGGAGAGGCAGTGAGTTTAGAGATGTTGGCAGGAGGGGCAGTGAGTTTAGAGATGTTTTCAGGAGGGGCAGTGAGTTTAGAGATGTTGTCAGGAGGGGCAGTGAGTTTAGAGATGTTGTCAGGAGGGGCAGTGAGTGTAGAGATGTTTTCAGGAGGGGCAGTGAGTTTAGAGATGTTGGCAGTAGGGGCAGTGAGTTTAGAGATGTTTTCAGGAGGGGCAGTGAGTTTAGAGATGTTGTCAGGAGGGGCAGTGAGTGTAGAGATGTTTTCAGGAGGGGCAGTGAGTTTAGAGATGTTGGCAGGAGGGGCAGTGAGTTTAGAGATATTGGCAGTGAGTTTAGAGATGTTGGCAGGAGGGGCAGTGAGAGGCTCTTATGTGTGTATCCTTTGCTCATATCTGATTATCAAACCTCTGCTGAGTTGGGTTGGTCTCTGCCTTTCCCACTGACGGACGTCGTAATAAGATGATGCATCATAATAGATCCAATCTGCATATCTAAGCCAATATCTGTGTCCCAAATGGCACCCTATGCCCCACATAGGGCTCAGGTCAAAAGTAGTGCACTATATAGGGAATATGGTGCCATTTGGTACGTACATTGAGTGTTTACTATGACAGAAGAAGCATGCAGAGTAAAAAGGCTAAGTAAACTTGGCATCAGTGTCAATACTCTATTTTTTTTTAACAATAGAGTACACTACATGCCTTCCTTTCTCCTTTTAAAGAATGCACATCAATTTCCTGTCATTTTATGCCTTTTCCATTGATACTGACGGTCTGTTGAATAGAAGAGAAGAAAAAAAAGCCGTTTGAAAACGTAATTTCCCGAGGCGTCGGTCGAGGTGTTTAGCAGAAAACCTCCTGGTAGAATGTATCTACGTGTCAATCAGCACCCCTATATGGTGCACTACTGGGGAATCGCATGGGTCATTGGTCAAAAGTAGTACACTATAAAGGGGAATAGGATGCCATTGGGGACACAGTGTCTTCTCCTATTTTCAACAGAAAAAAGAGTAACCATGTATCAAAAAAGTCGTCCTTCGAGCTCGAGGATCTACTTAGATGTCAGAGGCTACTCACATAGAGACAGAGTTGTAACTTAAGCACTTCATTTTGTTCCTTTTAAACACGTATTAAAAAGAGAGCCCAGAGCCCTGAGGAGAGGAGGAAGTAGATACCCATTCTAGGATACATACAGTGATTCCCAAGACCAAGACTTCCCTCCCCCCAATACATTCTAGACATTATTGTCCCCAATTCACTGTTCTTCTCTACCAAGTAACCATGTAATTAGTCGATGCCAATGAGATACATGGACACTGAAAATACAATCCAAAAGAGGAAATACAGCAGTTATGTGTCAATAATTGTCAGTAATTGTTCATTGGATGTGTGTGGGTGAGAGGGTGTGAGTGGGTGTATGTGTGGGTATGTGTCTGTGCATATGAATGGGAGAGTGAAGGAGGGTAAATATTAACATGTATAGGAGGGTGGTAGAGAATGGGTGTCTGGGGTATAGGGTATTTGTTGTGTTTGAATGAATGAGAATAGAGGAGTAAATAGATTAATTGAGGGGTGGAAATGTCTCTGAGAAGAAGGGGGAGGGGATAGACTTCCCCTGGGGTGGGGGAAAGGAAAAGGATGGTTAAGGATGGGACAAGCTTGGCTTGGGGTGGGGGGTGGGCAAGGATGGTTAAGGATGGGACAAGCTTGGCTTGGGGGGAAAGGGGAAGTAAAGAGGGGAAGTGGGGATCATTTATTTATTTTTACCTTTATTTAACCAGGTAGGCCAGTTGAGAAAAAGTTATCATTTACAACTGCGACCTGGCCAAGATAAAGCAAAGCAGTGCGACCCAAACAACAACACAGAGTTACACATGGAATTAACAAACATACAGTCAATAATACAATAGAGGTAGGATAAGGGAGTGAAGGCAATAAATAAGCCATAGTGGTGAAATAATTACAATATAGCAATTAAACACTGGAGTGATAGATGTGCAGAAGATGAGTGTGCAAGTAGAGATACTGGAGTGCAAAGGAGCAAAATAAATAAAATAACAGTATGGGGAGGAGGTAGTTGGATAGGCTATTTACAGATGGGCTATGTGCAGGTGCAGTAATCTGTGAGCTGCTGTGACAGCTGGTGCTTAAAGCTAGTGAGGGAGATATGAGTCTCCAGCTTCAATGATTTTTGCAGTTTGTTCCAGTCATTGGCAGCAGAGAACTGGAAGGAAAGGCGGCCAAAGGAGGAATTGGCTTTGGGGGTGACCAGTGAGATATACCTGCTGGAGTGCGTGCTATGGGTGGGTGCTGCTATGGTGACCAGTGAGCTGAGATGAGGTGGGGCTTTACCTTGCAAAGACTTATAGATGACCTGGAGCCAGTGGGTTTGGCGACGAATAAGAAGCGAGGGCCAGCCAACGTGAGCATACAGGTCGCAGTGGTGTGTAGTGTATGGGGCTTTGGTGACAAAACGGATGGCACTGTGATAGACTGTATCCAATTTGTTGAGTAGAGTGTTGGAGGCTATTTTGTAATTGACATCGCCGAAGTCAAGGATCGGTAGGATAGTCAGTTTACGAGGGAATGGTTGGCAGCATGAGTGAAGGATGCTTTGTTGTGAAAAAGGAAGCCGAATCTAGGTTTAATGTGAGTCTGGAAGGAGAGTTTACAGTCTAACCAGACACCTAGGTATTTGTAGTTGTCCACATACTCTAAGTCAGAACCGTCCAGAGTAGTGATGCTGGATGGGCGGGTGGTTGCGGGCAGCGATCGGTTGAAGAGCATGCATTTCGTTTTACTTGCATTTAAGAGCAGTTGGACACCATAATAAATCATTGCAAGGTAAAGAAGAAAATAACATTTCGGGAAATTAAGCAGGAATACCATTTAAAGAGAACAAAAAACTACTTGTTAAACTCACATAAAGCACACTACTTAATGACAAATACACCTGGTAAATATCTCACAGCTCACACAAAACAAATACATGCTAAACCAGTTTTAATTTTTAAAGATACAAAAGCGGTAATTAGAAACATCAACGCGATTACTGACAATTTTAAAAGCTTCTATGAAAATCTATAAAAATCAGAATGAAACAACAGTTGAATAGATCCTATAGCCTTTTTAGACTCAACAACTCTGAAGCAATTATAAGCAGAATAAAATAATCACTAAAAAAAGAAATTTGCACGGAGTAGCCCCCCTACTTACAACAATGACAATACATCACTCAATTCAATTTGTGCACACAATTTGAGAGAAATAATATTTTTTTGTACATATGGATTATTTCTGGGATATTTTATTTCAGCTCGTGAAACATGGGACTAGCACTTCACATGTTGCGTTTATATGTTTGTTCAGTGTACATTTGTTTAACCATTGTGTCATGTTTGGGTCTGTGGGACCCATTTTCAATGTTAACTTAAAGAAAAATGATACAATGAATTATTTTTTCAACCTGAAACTCATTGGATTTGACTCATTTTGTGCGAAGAACATGTAAAATAACACATTTTCGTTATGTGCACACTGTGCACCCACTTTACACATTTTTATGTGTGTGTTCGGATCCTGAGATTGGACTGGACCCGAGGGTAATAGAAGGGTGGAAAAGTTTGTGTGTTGGTGAAAACAAGTAAAAATTAAACAAAAAGGTTTGCTGTGTGCATTCACTCTGTCTTCCTCCTCACTGGGCCTGCTGTTTCTACAGAGCACCAACAACCTGTATGTCTCCCTAGCACTCTTTACCCTTTTTTATTTAACCTTTAGTTCACTAGGCAAGTCAGTTAAGAACAAATTCTTATTTACAATGACGGCCTAGGAACAGTGGGTTAACTGCCTTGTTCAGGGGCAGAATGAAATATTTTTACCTTGTCAGCAACAGGGATTCAATCTAACAACCTTCCGCTTACTAGTCCAACGTTCTAACCACTAAGCTACCTGCCACCCCATGTTTGTAGTGTGTAAAACTACACAATGTCTTGCGGGTACCTGCACAATGTTATTTCAATACATTATTTCGATACATTGTAAAAAATGCTGTATTTTCCCACACTCTACCCCAGCCAGGTGCAAATTGGTGGAGGGAAACAACAAATACATAGCTTTGCATGTGTGGCTCCTTATCACAATCAGTCAGTATGGCAAAAATAATCTCTGCTCAGAGGGCCTTAGAAATAATATTTGTGGAGAGAGAAGCGAGTGTGGATGGAGCGTCTTCCACTTTGGAAGATGAAGAATTTTCTGAATATGAGGATCATGTCTCTGTCAATTGGGAGTCTGAGTTAGAAGCAGAGGATGAGATTGACCCTCAGCCAGCCCCAGGACCAGCCCATCAGCAACCAGCCCCAGGACCAGCCAATCAGCAGCCAGCCCCAGGACCAGCCCATCAGCAGCCAGCCCCAGGACCAGCCCATCAGCAGCCAGCCCCAGGACCAGCCCATCAGCAGCCAGCCCCAGGACCAGCCCATCAGCAGCCAGCCCCAGGACCAGCCCATCAGCAGCCAGCCCCAGGACCAGCCAATCAGCAGCCAGCCCCAGGACCAGCCCATCAGCAGCCAGCCCCAGGACCAGCCCATCAGCCCCAGGACCAGCCCATCAGCAGCCAGCCCCAGGACCAGCCCATCAGCAGCCAGCCCCAGGACCAGCCCATCAGCAGCCAGCCCCAGGACCATCCCATCAGCAGCCAGCCCCAGGACCAGCCAATCAGCAGCCAGCCCCAGGCTTTTTTTTGTTGGTTAATACATGATTCCATATATGTTATTTCATAGTTTTAATGTCTTCACTATTATTCTACAATGTAGAAAATAGTACAAATAAAGAAAAACACTGGAATGAGTCTCAGTGTCTAAACTGTATATATATATTATATTAAAAATGTATTAAAAAGGGTTTTCTTCTTTGGCACAATATGTGTGAGAATACAGGTCAGGTAAAAATATGTAAAGCTTTCTGTAACTGGAGGAAATAAGTTCTTGGCTGCCTGGTAACTGGAGGAAATAAGGCCTTAGCTGTCTGTTAAACGGAGGAAATAAGTTCTTGGCTGCCTGGTAACTGGAGGAAATAAGGCCTTAGCTGCCTGGTAACTGGAGGAAATAAGGCCTTAGCTGCCTGTTAAATGGAGGAAATAAGTTCTTGGCTGCCTGGTAACTGGAGGAAATAAGGCCTTAGCTGCCTGGTAACTGGAGGAAATAAGTTCTTGGCTGCCTGGTAACTGGAGGAAATAAGTTCTTGGCTGCCTGGTAACTGGAGGAAATAAGTTATTAGCTGCCTGGTAACTGGAGGAAATAAGGCCTTAGCTGCCTGGTAACTGGAGGAAATAAGGCCTTAGCTGCCTGGTAACTGGAGGAAATAAGTTCTTGGCTGCCTGGTAACTGGAGGAAATAAGTTATTAGCTGCCTACCAGAGACCAGAGAGCTGGCCTAGCCAACATCTTATGGGGTATTAACCCTACCTTCCTCCAATGATCTTTCAAAAGAGAATAGATATATACTGTATACACATATATACAGTACTGCAGCTCAAATATGTTCAATCTTTTTTTTAAACATTGTTAACCATGTTAAGTGAACAGGCCGTAGTCACTTCAGTTCCGGTTGGTTACCCTCTGTTACAGTGATCATGTAACGCTGGTTCAATTAGGCTTGGTTAATCTCACTCTGTCCATCTGCTTCAACCCAGCAGACAGTAGAGTCAACCAGCAGTGATCCAGAGAGCCAAAGACACTCCCCATTCAGTTCCTATTTCCCTGTAGGAGGCCTCCATTCAGTTCCTCCCTGTAGGAGGCCTCCATTCAGTTCCTCCCTGTAGGAGGCCTCCATTCAGTTCCTCCCTGTAGGAGGCCTCCATTCAGTTCCTCCCTGTAGGAGGCCTCCATTCAGTTCCTCCCTGTAGGAGGCCTCCATTCAGTTCCTCCCTGTAGGAGGCCTCCATTCAGTTCCTCCCTGTAGGAGGCCTCCATTCAGTTCCTCAGTTCCTCCATGTAGGAGGCCTCCATTCACATTCACTTATACAATACAGCCTCCAATACAGCCTCTATCCAATTATCCTATGCCTCTATCCAGCTATCCTCCCCCTTTATCCAGCTATCCCCGGCCTTTATCCAACTGTCCTCTGCTTCTATCCAGCTGTCCTCTGCCTTTATCCAGCTATTCTCTGCCTCTATCCAACTATCCTCTAACTTTTCACTGCTTCTATATACTGTAGCTTTGTGCTGGCTCTGAAGGCTCCTGGAGAGAGAGAGGACAGAGAGAAAAGAGCCCAGGCAGAGCACCATGCTGGCTGTCTCCAACAGGCCTGAATACAAATGGATTTGTTTAGGATTAGACATGTGAATCCTTCAGAACAAAGAGGAAACTTTCTCTCTCTCTCTCTCTCTCTCTCTCTCTCTTATCGGCTGGGGCTTTTGGGATTAGTGTAACTAACGTTGGCTTGGAACAACGGCTTGTGACATCTGTTTGGGGAGCTGGCCAATCAGTGTGTGTGTGTGTGTCTGTGTCTATGTGTGTGTGTGTGTGTGTGTGTGTGTGTGTGTGTGTGTGTGTGTGTGTGTGTGTGTGTGTGTGTGTGTGTGTGTGTGTGTGTGTGTGTGTGTGTGTGTGTGTGTGTGTGTGTGTGTGTGTGTGTGTGAAGGATTAGGAGTCTGCCTTTTGTTTCCTGATTCTCTGTTTGTAATCGATTGGTGATGGTAGAATTCCTTTCCTCTTGTACAATCTCCATAAGGAGATCTCTCTCTACTAAGACTGTGGAAATGAGTATTTTCTCCTAGAGGGGATTTGGATCATCTCTGTCATATTGTGAGATGTTTAATGTTGTGACGTGGTGTAAGCGTACTTACTAACCTTTCTTAAGAATTAATTACATAATCTGTCTCGTGTCTAATCCTGAGCCGAGCCCTGTAATGTCATCAATACATACTAAACCCCTAAATCATCATGACTAATCCTGAGCCGAGCCCTGTAATGTCATCAACACCTACTAAACCCTTAAATCATCATGACTAATCCTGAGTCGAGCCCTGTAATGTCATCAACACCTACTAAACCCTTAAATCATCGTGACTAATCCTGATCCAAGCCCTGTAATGTCATCAACACCTACTAAACCCTTAAATCATCGTGACTAATCCTGATCCGAGCCCTGTAATGTCATCAACACCTACTAAACCCTTAAATCATTGTGACTAATCCTGATCCAAGCCCTGTAATGTCATCAACACCTACTAAACCCTTAAATCATCGTGTCTAATCCTGATCCAAGCCCTGTAATGTCATCAACACCTACTAAGCCTCTAACTCATCGTGACTAATCCTGATCCGAGCCCTGTAATGTCATCAACACCTACTAAGCCTCTAACTCATCGTGACTCGCCTACATATTGAATCATAACTAAGCCAGTCTCCACAACATCTTGAATCCTCAGTATCTGCAGCATTCGTTATTGTTTTTCCAGATACATTAGCCTTCCAGATAGCATGAAAGACTCCGTGGGAGAGAAAGGAAATGAAAACAATTGGTAAGGAAAAGCCAAGAACAGCTACTGGCTATTTGTTGGCTATTTTGTTTAATCTGTTCAGTGTTCAATTTGTTTGGTGTGAGATAATATAAATACACAGAGATGCTACAGGGTGGTGTAGTGTCAGGAGAGGTGCTTAATGTCATCCAGATGTACTCTTTATAAATAATACCATGACAGGCGACAGACATCATTAGTGTTTTGCGATGGGCGGAAAGAGTCTATATGTTTGTGTTTGTGTTTGTGTGTGTGTGTGTGTGTGTGTGTGTGTGTGTGATGGGCTCTCGATGGCGTAGCGTTCATTGGAAGTGAAATGTGTGTGTGTGTGTGTGTGTGTGTGGGTGTGTGTTTGTGGATGTGTGTTTCTGGGTGTGCTTGTACGTGTGTGTGTGTGTGTGTGTGTGTGTGTGTGTGTGTGTGTGTGTGTGTGTGTGTGTGTGTGTGTGTGTGTGTGTGTGCGTGTGTGATGGGCTCTCGATGGCGTAGCGTTCATTGGAAGTGAAATTGCAGTAAATATGGTAGAAAATCTGAAGTAATTTGAAAGATGGCAGAAAATCTGAGGTAATCATTTCAATCTCTTCCTCCCCCTTTTTCACATATTTCCAGTTAGCAAAGCGTTAGAGCTGAGATGATGTGATGTGAAAGCCTGTAATTTATTGTTATTTGAGAGAAAAGCCTAATTTCTGTTATCTTAAAAGGGTGTGAGTCACTCACACAGATTAACATCTCAATATTACTTGAAGATTTCATGCAAAATTCAGAGAGAAGAAGAGAGAAGAAGAGAGAGAGAAGAGAGAGAAAAGAGAGAGAAAAGAGAGAGAGAAGAGAGAGAGAAGAAGAGAAAGAGAAGAAGAGAGAGAAGAAAAGAGAGAAGAAAAGAGAGAAGAAAAGAGAGAGAAGAAGAGAGAGAAGAGAGAGAAGAAGAGAGAGAAGAAGAGAGAGAAGAAGAAGAGAGAGAGAGAAGAAGAGATAGAGAGAAGAAGAGAGAGAGATAAAGAGAGAGGGATGGAGATAGGAAGAGAAAGAATGAACACATATACAGATAGATCCACACATGTACAGTTGAAGTCGGAAGTTTACATACAATTTAGCCAAATTTATTTAAAATCAGTTTTTCATCATTGCTGACATTTAATCTTAGTAAAAATGTCATGTCTTAGGTCATTAAGGATCACCACTGTTTTTTAAGAATGTGAAATGTCAGAATTAATAGTAGAGAGAATTATTTATTTCAGATTTATTTATTTCATCACATTCACCGTGGGTCAGAAGTGACTCAATTAGTATTGGGTAGCATTGCCTTTAAAATGTTTTATTTGGATCAAACATTTCGGGTAACCTTCCTCAAGCTTCCCACAATAAGTTGGGTGAATTTTGGCCCATTCCTCCTGACATAGCTGGTGTAACTGAGTCAGGTTTGTAGGCCTCCATGCTTGCACATGCTTCTTCAGTTCTGCCCTCAAATTTTCTATAGGATTGAGGTCAGGGCTTTGTGATGGCCACTCCAATACCTTGACTTTGTTGTCCTTAAGCAATTATGCCACAACTTTGGAAGTATACTTGGGGTCATTGTCCATTTGGAAGACCAATTTGCGACCAAGCTTTAAATTCCTGGCTGTTGTCTTGAGATGTTGCTTCAATATATCCAGATATTTTTCCTGCCTCATGATGCCATCTATTTTGTGAAGTGCACTAGTCCCTCCTGCAGCAAAGCACCCACACAACATGATGCTGCCACCCCCATGCCTCACAGTTGGGATGGTGTTCTTCAGCTTGCAAGCATCCCCCTTTTTTTCCAAAATATAACGATGGTCATTATGGCCAATTAGTTCTATTTTTGTTTTATCAGAATAGAGGACATTCGTCCAAAAAGTACGATCTTTGTCCCCATGTGCAAACTGTAGTCTGGCTTTTTTATGGCGGTTTTGGAGCAGCGACTTCTTCCTTGCTGAGCGGCCTTTTGGGTTATGTCGATATAGAACTCATATTAATGTGGACATAGATACTTTAACCTGTTGGGGATAGGGGGCAGTATTTGCACGGCTGGATAAAAAAACGTACCCGATTTAATCTGGTTACTACTCCTGCCCAGAAACTAGAATATGCATATAATTATTAGCTTTGGATAGAAAACACTCCAAAGTTTCTAAAACTGTTTGAATGGTGTCTGTGAGTATAACAGAACTCATATGGCAGGCAAAAACCTGAGAAGATTCCAAACAGGAAGTACCCTCTCTGACCATTCCTTGGGCTTCTTGCCTCTGTTTATTGAACATTTAGGATCTTTGCTGTAACGTGACACTTCCTACGGCTCCCATAGGCTCTCAGAACCCGGGAAAAAGCTGAATGATATCGAGGCAGCCCCTGGCTGAAACACATTAGCGCGTTTGGTAAGTGGCCGATCAGAGGACCATCAGACTGGGGCTTGTGCACGAGGGCACGAGATGTTTTTATTTTCTCTCTCTTTGAACGAAAACCACCACTCCCGGTCGGAATATTATCGCTTTTTTACGAGAAAAATTGCATAAAAATTGATTTAAAACAGCGGTTGACATGCTTCGAAGTACGGTAATGGAATATTTAGAAATGTTTTCTCACAAAATGCGTCGTGCTCGTCACCCTTCTTTACCATTCGGATAGTGTCTTGAACGCACGAACAAAACGCCGCTATTTGGATATAACTATGGATTATTTGGGACCAAACCAACATTTGTTATTGAAGTAGAAGTCCTGGGAGTGCATTCTGACGAACAACAGCAAAGGTAATAACATTTTTCTTATAGTAAATCTGACTTTGGTGAGTGCTAAACTTGCTGAGTGTCTAAATAGCTAGCCCTGTGATGCCGGGCTATCTACTGAGAATATTGCAAAATGTGCTTTCACCGAAAAGCTATTTTAAAATCGGACATAGCGAGTGCATAGAGGAGTTCTGTATCTATAATTCTTAAAATAATTGTTATGTTTTTTGTGAACGTTTATCGTGAGTAATTTAGTAAATTCCCCGGAAGTGTTCGGTGGGAATGCTAGTCACATGCTAGTCACATGCTAATGTAAAAAGCTGGTTTTTGATATAAATATGAACTTGATTGAACAAACCATGCATGTATTGTATAACATAATGTCCTAGGGGTGTCATCTGATGAAGATCATCAAAGGTTAGTGCTGCATTTAACTGTGGTTTGGGTTTATGTGACATTATATGCTAGCTTGAAAAATGGGTGTCTGATTATTTCTGGCTGGGTACTCTGCTGACATAATCTAATGTTTTGCTTTTGTTGTAAAGCCTTTTTGAAATCGGACAGTGTGGTTAGATTAACGAGAGTCTTGTCTTTAAAATGGTGTAAAATAGTCATATGTTTGAGAAATTGAAGTAATAGCATTTCTAAGGTATTTGAATATCGCGCCACGGGATTACACTGGCTGTTGTGCCCATAGAGGTTAATACCTGTTTCCTCCAGCATCTTCACAATGTCCATTGCTGTTGTTGTGAGATTGATTTGCACTTTTCGCACGCACCAAAGTTCGTTCATCTCTAGGAGACAGAATGTGTCTCCTTCCTGAGCGGTAAGATGGCTGCGTGGTCCCATGGTGTTTATACTTGCGTACTGTTGTTTGTACAGATGAACCTAGTACCTTCATAAGTTTGGAAATTGCTCCCAAAGATGAACCAGACTTCTTTCTGGAGGTCTACAAATGTTTTTCTGAGGTCTTGGATGATTTCTTTTGATTTTCCCATGATGTCAAGCACAGAGGCACTGAGTTTGATGGTAAGCCTTGAAATACATCCACAGGTACACCTCCAATTGACTCAAATGATGTCAATTAGCCTATCAGAAGCTTCTAAAGCCATGACATAATTTTATGGATTTTTCCAAGATGTTTAAAGCACAGTCAACTTAGTGTATGTAAACTTCTGACCCACTCGAATTGTGATACAGTGAATTACAAGCAAAAATTAAAGCAGGAAGCACCAGTAACTCGGTCAATAAAAAAGTGGTCAGATGAAGCAGAAGCTAAACTACAGGACTGTTTTGCTAGCACAGACTGGAATATGTTCCGGGATTCTTCAGATGGAATTGAGGAGTACACCACATCAGCCACTGGCTTTATCAATAAATGCATCGAGGACCTACTGTGACTGTATGTACATACCCCAACCAGAAGACATGGATTACAGGCAACGTTTGCACTGAGCTAAAGGGTAGAGCTGCCACTTTCATGGTGCGGAACTCTAACCCGGAAGCTTACAAGAAATCCTGCTATGCCCTGCGACAAACCATCAAACAGGCAAAGCATCAATTCAGGGCTAAGATTGAATCATACTACACCAGCTCTGACGCTCATCTTATGTGGCAGGGCTTGCAAACTTTTACAGACTACAAAGGGAAGGACAACCACGAGCTGCCCAGTGACACGAGCCTACCAGATGAGCTAAACCACTTCTATGCTCGCTTCGAGGCAAGCAACACTGAGGCATGCATGAGAGCATCAGCTGTTCTGGACGACTATGTGATCACGCTCTCCGTAGCCGATGTGAGTAAGACCTTTAGACAGGTCAACATACAAAAGGCTGCCGGCCAGACAGATTACCAGGACATGTGCTCCAGGCATGTGCTGACCAACTGGCAGGTGTCTTCACTGACATTTTCAAAATGTCCCTGATTGAGTCTGTAGTACCAACATGTTGTGCCCAAGAACACAAAGGCAACCTGCCTAAATTATTACAGACCCGTAGCACTCACGTCAGTAGCCATGAAGTGCTTTGAAATGTTGGTAATGGCTTACATCAACACCATTATCCCAGAAATCCTAGACCCACTCCAATTTCCATAGCGCCCAAACAGATCCACAGATGATGCAATCTCTATTGCACTCCACACTGCCCTTTTCCACCTGGACAAAAGGAACACTTATGTGAGAATGCTATTCATTGACCACAGCTCAGCGTTCAACACCATAGTGCCCTCAAATCTCATCAATAAGCTAAGGACCCTGGGACTAAACACCTCCCTCTGCAACTGGATCCTGGTATTCCTGATGGGCCGCCCCCAGGTGGTGAGGGTAGGTAAATCAAAATCAAATCAAATTTATTTTTATATAGCCCTTCGTACATCAGCTGATATTCTCAAAGTGCTGTACAGAAACCCAGCCTAAATCCCCAAACAGCAAGCAAAGCATGTGAAAGAAGCACGGTGGCTAGGAAAAACTCCCTAGGAAAAACTCCCTAGAAAGGCCAAAAACCTAGGAAGAAACCTAGAGAGGAACCAGGCTATGAGGGGTGGCCAGTCCTCTTCTGGCTGTGCAGGGTGGATATTATAACAGAACATGGTCAAGATGTTAAACTGTTAAAATGTTCATAAATGACCAGCATGGTCAAATAATAATAATCATAGTAGTTGTCGAGGGTGCAACAAGCACGTCCGGTGAACAGGTCAGGGTTCCATAGCCGCAGGCAGAACAGTTGAAACTGGAGCAGCAGCACGGCCAGGTGGACTGGGGACAGCAAGGAGTCATCATACCAGGTAGTCCTGAGGCATGGTCCTAGGGCTCAGGTTCTCCGAGAGAAAGACAGAAAGAGAGAAAGACAGAATTAGAGAGAGCATATTTAAATACACACAGGACACCGGATAAGACAAGAGAAATACTCCAGATGTAACAGACTGACCCTAGCCCCCCGACACATAAACTACTGCAGCATAAATACTGGAGGCTGAGACAGGAGGGATCAGAAGACACTGTGGCCCCATCCGATGATACCCCCGGACAGGGCCAAACAGGCAGGATATAACCCCACCCACTTTGCCAAAGCACAGCCCCCACACCACTAGAGGGATGTCTCCAACCACCAACTTACCGTCCTAAGACAAGGCCGAGTATAGCCCACAACGATCTCCGCCATGGCACAACCCAAGGGGGGGGCGCCAACCCAGACAGGAAGACCACGTCAGTGACTCAACCCACTCAAGTGACGCACCCCTCCCATGGACGGCATGGAAGAACACCAGTAGGCCAGTGACTCAGCCCCTGTAAAAGGGTTAGAGGCAGAGAATCCCAGTGGAAAGAGGGGAACCGGCAAGGCAGACAGCAAGGGCGGTTCGTTGCTCCAGCCTTTCCGTTCACCTTCACACTCCTGGGCCAGACTATACTTAATCATAGGACCTACTGAAGAGATAAGTCTTCAGTAAAGACTTAAAGGTTGAGACTGAGTCTGCGTCTCTCACATTGGTAGGCAGACCATTCCATAAAAATGGAGCTCTATAGGAGAAAGCCCTACCTCCAGCCGTTTGCTTAGAAATTCTAGGGACAATTAGGAGGCCTGCGTCTTGTGACCGTAGCGTACGTGTAGGTATGTACGGCAGGACCAAATCGGAAAGATAGGTAGGAGCAAGCCCATGTAATCCTTTGTAGGTTAACAGTAAAACCTTGAAATCAGCCCTTGCCTTAACAGGAAGCCAGTGTAGGGAGGCCAGCACTGGAGTAATATGATCAAACTTTTTGGTTCTAGTCAGGATTCTAGCAGCCGTATTTAGCACTAACTGAAGTTTATTTAGTGCTTTATCCGGGTAGCCGGAAAGTAGAGCATTGCAGTAGTCCAGCCTAGAAGTAACAAAAGCATGGATTAATTTTTCTGCGTCATTTTTGGACAGAAAATTTCTGATTTTTGCAATATTACGTAGATGGAAAAAAGCTGTCCTTGAAACAGTCTTGATATGTTCTTCAAAAGAGAGATCAGGGTCCAGAGTAACGCCGAGGTCCTTCACAGTTTTATTTGAGACGACTGTACAACCATCCAGATTAATTGTCAGATTCAACAGAAGATCTCTTTGTTTCTTGGGACTTGAGGCTTTACAGGTAGCAACACATCTGCCGCACTGATCCTCAACACTGGAGCTCCCCAGGGGTGCGTGCTCAGTACCCTCCTGTACTCCCTGTTCACCCACGACTGCATGGCCATGCACGACTCCAACACCATCATTAACCTCTTACATCTAGACGTTCCGCTAGCGGAACACCTGCTCCAATATCCAATGATGGGCGTGGCGCGAAATACAAAGTCCTCGAAAATCCGAAAACTTCCATTTTTCAAACATATGACTATTTTACACCATTTTAAAGACAAGACTCTCCTTTATCTAACCACACTGTCCGATTTCAAAAAGGCTTTACAGCAAAAGCAAAACATTAGATTATGTCAGCAGAGTACCCAGCCAGAAATAATCAGACACCCATTTTTCAAGCTAGCATATAATGTCACAAAAAACAAAACCACAGCTAAATGCAGCACTAACCTTTGATGATCTTCATCAGATGACACTCCTAGGACATTATGTTATACAATACATGCATGTTTTGTTCAATCAAGTTCATATTTATATCAAAAACCAGCTTTTTACATTAGCATGTGTTGTTCAGAACTAGCATTCCCACCGAACACTTCCGGTGAATTTATTAATTACTCACGATAAATGTTCACAAAAAACATAACAATTATTTTAAGAATTATAGATACAGAACTCCTACATGCAATCACGGTGTCAGATTTTAAAATAGCTTTTCGTTGAAAGCACATTTTGCAATATTCTGAGTAGATAGCTCGCCATCACGGGCTAGCTATTTTGACACCCAGCAAGTTTGGTACTCACCAAACTCAGATTTACTATAAGAAAAATGTTATTACCTTTGCTGTTGTTCGTCAAAATGCACTCCCAGGACTTCTACTTCAATAACAAATGTTGGTTTGGTCCCAAATAATCCATAGTTATATCCAAATAGCGGCGTTTTGTTGTGCGTTCAAGACACTATCCGAAGGGTAAAGAAGGGTGACGTGCCCGGCGCTTTTCGTGACAAAAAAATGCAAAATATTCCATTACCGTACTTCGAAGCATGTCAAACGCTGTTTAAAATCAATTTTTATGCGATTTTTCTCGTAAAAAAGCGATAATATTCCGACCGGGAGTCGTTGTTTTCGTTCAAAGACAGAGAAAGTAAAATGGACTCTTCTCGTGCATGCGCGCACCAGTCTCATTGTCCTCAGATCGACCACTTACCAAATGCGCTACTGTTTTTCAGCCATGGCCTGCAAAGTCATCATTCAACGTTCTGGCGCCTTCTGAGAGCCTATGGGAGCGTTAGAAAATGTCACGTTACAGCAGAGATCCCCTGTTTTGGACAGAGATAACAAAGAAGGCCAAGAAATGGTCAGAGAGGGCGCGTCCTGTTTGGAATCTTCTCAGGTTTTGACCTTCCAAATGAGTTCTGTTATACTCACAGACACCATTCAAACAGTTTTAGAAACTTTGGAGTGTTTTCTATCCAAAGCTAATAAGTATATGCATATTCTAGTTTCTGGGCAGGAGTAATAATCAGATTAAATCGGGTACGTTTTTTATCCGGCCGTGAAAATACTGCCCCCTATCCATAAAAAGTTAACTTTGCAGACAACACAACAGTGGTAGGCCTGATCACCGACAACGATAAGACAGCCTATAGGGAGGAGGTCAGAGACCTGGCCGGGTGGTGCCAGAATAACAACCTATCCCTCGATGTAACCAAGACTAAGAAGATGATTGTGGACTACAGCAAAAGGAGGATCGAGCACACCCCCATTCTCATCGACAGGGCTGTAGTGGAGCAGGTTGAGAGCTTCAAGTATCTTGGTGTCAACATCAACAACAAACTAGAATGGTCCAAACACACCAAGACAGTTGTGAAGAGGGCACGACAGAGCCTATTCCCCCTCAGGAAACTAAAAAGATTTGGCATGGGTCCTGAGATTCTCAAAAGGTTCTACAGCTGCAACATCGAGAGCATCCTGACTGGTTGCATCACTGCCTGGTATGGCAATTGCTCAGCCTCTGACCGCAAGGCACTACAGAGGGCAGTGGGTACGGCCCAGTACATCACTGGGGCTAAGCTGCCTGCCATCCAGGACCTCAACACCAGGCAATGTCAGAGGAAGGCCCTAAAAATTGTCAAAGACCCAAGCCACCCCAGTCATAGACTGTTCTCTCTACTACCGTGTGGCAAGTGGTACCGGAGTGCCAAGTCTAGGATAAAAAGGCTTCTCAACAGTTTTTACCCCCAAGCCATAAGACTCCTGAACAGGTAATCAAATGGCTACCTGGACTATTTGCATTGTGTGCCCCCCCAACCCCTCTTTTTATGCTGCTGCTACTCTCTGTTATCATATATGCATAGTCACTTTAACTATACATTCATGTACATACTACCTCAATTGGGCCGACCAACCAATGCTCCCGCACATTGGCTAACCGGGCTATCTGCATTGTGTCCCACCACCCACCAACCCCTCTTTTACGCTACTGCTACTCTCTGTTCATCATATATACATAGTCACTTTAACCATATCTACATGTACATACTACCTCAATCAGTCTGACTAACCGGTGTCTGTATGTAGCCTCGCTACTTTTATAGCCTCGCTACTGTATATAGCCTGTCTTTTTACTGTTGTTTTATTTCTTTACCTAGCTATTGTTCACCTAATACCTTTTTTATGCTATTGGTTAGATCCTGTAAATCAGCATTTCACTGTAAGGTCTTCACCTGTTGTATTCGGCGCACGTGACAAATACACTTTGATTTGATTTGAAATTATCTGTCTGTAAACAATTGTTGGAAAAATGACTTGTATCATGCACAAAGTAGATGTCTTAACCAACTTGCCAAAAGTAGTTTGTTATCAAGAAATTTGTGGAGTGGTTGAAAAATGATATTTAATGACTCCAACCTTAGTGTATGTAAACTTCCAATTTCAACTTTAGCTACTAATAGATAGAAAGTGCCCATTTTAGTAGTATTGTATCAAATCAAAGTAAACAATGCATTACGTAATCTCCCAAAACACTGCAAATAGCAGATCCAAACGACATAAACCATTGATTGTGGTGGTTGAAATGCAGCAAATTGCTCATCTCATGTATAAAACCTCCCATTATAGGCTTGCCGACATGCTGTTCTTCACACTACTCTCTATGTCTCTCTCTCTCTCTCTGTCTCGCTCTCTCCATTTATCACGCTCTCTCACTCTCTGATTTTCTCTCTCTCTCTCTCTCCGCTCCCTAATACTTAAAATGAGCCAAAGAAACATCCTGGGATTTAGGAACTAGTGAAAAGGTGATATAACTTTGCGGACAATACTTTTTTCTATTCCCTTAGTGGTACAGTACAGCGAACACAGCAGGGTCATTGACTGAAAAGGCTGAATGGTTAGTCAGATTAAACTGGTTATTGTTTAACTTAATTGCCTGAAGCTCTTAAGTTGAGGAAGGAAGGAACAGGGAAGGGGAACAGGGCACTTGAAGAATGTCCTTTCCTCCTCTCTCTCTCTCGCTCTCTCGCTCTCTCTCTCTGTCTCACTCTCTGTCTCTCTTCAATTCAATTCGAAGGGATTTATTGGAAAACATCTGTTTACATTGCCAAAGCAAGTGAAATAGAAAATAAACAACAGTGAAATAAACAGTAAAAAAAAAATCAACAGTAAACATTACACTCGCAAACGTTTCAAATGAATAGAGACATTTCAAATGTCATATTATGGCTATGTAGAGTGTTGTAATGATGTGCACATATTTAAAGTACAAAAGGGAAAGGAAATAAACATAAATATGGGTTGTATTTACAATGGTGTTTGTTCTTCACTGGTTGACCTTTTCTTGTGGCAACAGGTCACAAATCGTGCTGCTGTGATGGCACACTGTGGTATTTCACCCAGTAGATATGGGAGTTTATCAAAATTGGATTTGTTTTCAAATTCTTTGTGGGTCTGTGTAATCTGAGGGAAATATGTGTCTCTAAAACGTGACTCGTTTCAGGAAACTAGGCGTATGTAGTAGTTCACTATTTCACAGGAGAGGCATTTTCGGCCAGAAATGTCTTCTGGAATATGTGAACTTTCATGTGCCTTAATAGCAAACTTGTATGCCATCTGTAAATACGAATAAAAAATTTAAATTACGAGCCTACTTGGTTTAGCCACAGAAAAAGTCAGCAACCTTCCCGCTAGCCATGATTGGCTGAGATAATGAGTGGGCTGGACATACCGAGAGATGAGTTTGGATTGCAATATAGTACGCCTCTGTCTATTTGAGCTGGTCAGTATGTGTAGGTAATCTGCCTAACATGGCTTTAAAAAATATATATATATCACATTGTAGATCTGCATAAGTGTTGCTCTCAACTTTCTGGAGGACTGAGTTTTGAAAACAGTGGAATTCTAGTATGATAGCTAAGAAGATGGAGAAAACACCTGTCTCTGGATTACATCTTCAAACTAAGGGCAACCATGGCATCCGTGACAGGGAGAAGAGTCCATTCCATGTGTACGGGTACGATAATCCAGCTAGCTACATTTTCAGATATTACATGTTTCAAATTTTGACGCTTATACCACGTCAAGTTAAAGTGTACTGTTAGCTTGCTAGCTAAAGTTAGCTAGCTGGCTCACTTGCTAATGTTACGTGTATGATCTTATTATTTGTATCTCAGAGCCATTTGCTTTGCTAGTTATAGCCAAATGTTAGCTAGATGACATTGAACCTGGTAGGTTAGCTACCTGCATATTCATGCAGCGTAGTAACGTCATGAGTTGGGATTATGGTTCATTGTTTAGCTAGCTAGCTACATGTCTTAACCTCTATGGGCTAGGTGGGACGCTTGCGTCCCACCTACTCAACAGCCAGTGTAATCCCGTGGCGCGTTATTCAAATACCTTAGAAATGCAAAACCTTCAATTTTTCAAAAATATGACTATTTTACACCATTTTAAAGATAAGACTCTCGTTAATCTAACCACACTGTCCGATTTCAAAAAGGCTTTACAACGAAAGCAAAACATTAGATTATGTCAGCAGAGTACCCAGCCAGAAATAATCAGACACCCATTTTTCAAGCTAGCATATAATGTCACATAAACCCAAACCACAGCTAAATGTAGCACTAACCTTTGATGATCTTCATCAGATGACAACCCTAGGACATTATGTTATACAATACATGCATGTTTTGTTCAATCAAGTTCATATTTATATCAAAAACCAGCTTTTTACATTAGCATGTGACTAGCATGTGACTAGCATTCCCACTGAACACTGCCGGTGAATTTACTAAATTACTCACGATAAACGTTCACAAAAAACATAACAATTATTTTAAGAATTATAGATACAGAATTCCTCTATGCACTCGATATGTCCGATTTTAAAATAGCTTTTCGGTGAAAGCATATTTTGCAATATTCTCAGTAGATAGCCCGGCATCACAGGGCTAGCTATTTAGACACCCAGCAAGTTTAGCACTCATCAAAGTCAGATTTACTATAAGAAAAATGTTATTACCTTTGCTGTCTTCGTCAGAATGCACTCCCAGGACTTCTACTTCAATAACAAATGTTGGTTTGGTCCAAAATAATCCATCGTTATATCCAAACAGCGGGGTTTTGTTCGTGCGTTCAAGACACTATCCGAAAGGGTAAATAAGGGTGGCGAGCATGGCGCAATTCGTGACAAAAAAAATCTAAATATTCCATTACCGTACTTCGAAGCATGTCAACCGCTGTTTAAAATCCATTTTTATGCCATTTTTCTCATAAAAAAGCGATAATATTCCGACCGGGAATCTGCGTTTAGGTAAACAGACAAAAGAAAAGAAAGCATTCGGTCGAGTCGGGCACGTGCCTAAGCCCATAGAACTCTGAGTGGCCACTTGCCAAAATCGATGAAGTGTTTCAGCCAGAGCCTGCCTCGATATCGTTCAGCTTTTTCCCGGGCTCTGAGAGCCTATGGGAGCCGTAGGAAGTGTCACGTTATTGCGAAGATCCTCAGTCTTCAATAAAAAGAGCCAAGATGAAACATTACTTCTCAGACAGGCCACTTCCTGCATGAAATCTTCTCAGGTTTTGGCCTGCCATATGAGTTCTGTTATACTCACAGACACCATTCAAACAGTTTTAGAAACTTTAGGGTGTTTTCTATCCAAAGCCAATAATTATATGCATATTCTAGTTACTGGGCAGGAGTAGTAACCAGATTAAATTGGGTACGTTTTTTATCCGGCTGTGTCAATACTGCCCCCTAGCCCTAACAGGTTTTAACAAAAGACTCCATTATGCAAGTAACAATTTTAATAGAATGTCACTGCCACCACTGTTGATAGACATAGCTGGTAAATTCACTTTGGCTATCTACTCCGATTTCAGAGCACTCTCGTCTGAGTGTGCCAGAGCAGAGAATAACTGATGAATTTGCGAATGCTCAACACCTGTTGAATATGGCAAAAAACATTAGCAAAAAAGCACAAAATGATGCCAGCAGCACAGTTGCAGTCACCAACGCAGTTGCAGTTACCAGTTGCAGTCACCAAGTAAGCCAGTTAGCTTGGGTGCTTGACTGCTGTTGTTAGGGCAGAACACTCAGATCAACCCTTAAAGAGATGGGTGGGGCTAAGGCTTAAGAGGGTGGGAACGATGCTGAAATGGTGTAGACAAGGAAGAGCTCTCCAGTAGGTACCAAAACATTCAACGTTCATTTTCTCAACATTCAAAGCAGAGTTACTTTCCCATTGTTCCTCACATGCAGTGTATGATATATCATTTTGTAGCTCTGATTCTCTGCTTTTATCCAATGTAAAAAAACATAATTTCTCATTTTGCTTTTATGACCGAATCAAGGGGTTCGGTCACATATGGTCATACATTTGTCAGAAGGTTAGGAAGTGCAGCTCAGTTTCCACCTCATTTTGTAGGCAGTGTGCACATAAACTGTCTTCTCTTAATCTTAAGCCTAGGCATCCCGCTAACGGGACAACTTCCGGTGAAACTGGAGGGCCAGCAATTCAAATAAATAATCATAACAATGATGGATATTACGTATTTAGGTACATATAACTGTCTTTTAAATCGGTTGAAAGCTTAATCTAACTGCACTCTCCGATTTGCAGTATCTATTACAGCAAAAACATGCCATGCAATTGTTTGAGGACGGTGCCTCATATCAACAACAACAAAAAAATCCACCGGCACAGGTTTCATAAATTCACAAATAACGATTAAATATTCACTTACTTTTTGAAACTCTTCCTCTGATTTGTCATCCAAAGGTTTCCAGCTAAAATCCTTCTTTATATCCCAAAAAGTCAGTTTAGTTGGCACCATTGATTTGTGTAATCAACTCGTTCAACAGAAAGGAAAGGTACGAAAATCTACCCCTAAACTTTGTTTCAACAAGTCAAAATATGTTTCTGTTTACTTCTCAGATACTCTAAAATGTAATCAAACTGAAGTATGGTCAATAGGAAACCGACTTTAGCATCTTCTCCGGGTTCATCTCTCTGTAGGTGAGTACTTTGCTATGGAAGGTTTGGGAATCGCTTCCTTGTAGTTGGTTGTAGAATTTATCGTCTCTTTTCTGTATTTTGATAATTAACGGGTATCGGCCAAATTCTGCTCTGCATGCAGTGTTTTGCGTTGTACACAGAGGACAATTTTGCAGTATTCTGCATGTGGAGTCTCAATTTGGTGTTTGTCTCATTTTGTGAATTCTTCATAGGTGATCGGACCCCAGACCTCACAACCATTTAGAGCAATGGGTTCTATAACGGATTCAAGTATTTTTTGCCAGATCCTAATCGGTATGTCAATTTTTATGTTATTTTTGATGGCGTAGAAGGCCCTTCATGCCTTGTCACTCAGATTATTCACACCTTTGTGAAAGTTACCTTTGGCGCTGATGTTTAAGCCAAGGTATGTATAGTTTTTTGTGGTGCTCTAGGGCAACGATGTCTAGATGGAATTTGTATTTGTTGTCCTGGCAACTGGACCTATTTAGGAACACCATTATTTTTGTCTTACTGAGATTTACTGTCAGGGCCCAGGTCTGTCAGAATCCGTGCAGAATATCTAGGTGCTGCTGTAGGCCCTCCTTGGTTGGGTACAGAAGCACCAGATCATCAGCAAACAGTAGGCACTTGATTTCAGATTCTAGTAGGGTGAGGCCGGGTGCTGCAGACTGTTCTAGTGCACTTGCCAATTCATTGATATACAGAGCTTTCAGGAAAGTGTTGAGACCCCTTGACTTTATCCACATTTTGTTATGTTACAGCCTTATTCTAAATTGGATTAAATAAATACAACATCCTCAGCAATCTATACACAATACCCCATAATGACAAAGCAAAAACAGCTTGGTAGAAATGTTCGCAAATGTATTAAAATGAAAAAACAGAAATACCTTATTTACATAAGTATTCAGACCCTTTGCTATGAGACTCGAAGTTGAGCTTAGGGGCATCATGTTTCTGTGTATCATCCTTGAGATGTTTCAACAACTTGATTGGAGTCCACCTGTGGAAAATAGAATTGATTGGACATGATTTGAAAAGGCACAGTCCCACAGTTGACAGTGCATGTCAGAGCAAAAACCAAGCCATGGGGTCAAAAGGAATTGTCAGTAGAGCTCCGAGACAGGATTGTGTCGAGGCACAAATCTGGGGAAGGGTGCCAAAACATTTCTGCAGCATTGAAGGTCCCCATCATTCTTAAGTGGAAGAAGTTTAAAACCACCAACACTCTTCCCAGAGCTGGCCGCCCGGCCAAACTGAGAAATTGGCAGAGAAGAGCCTTGAACAGGGGGGTGACCAAGGACCCGATGGTCACTGTGACAGCGCTCTAGAGTTCCTCTGTGGAGATGGGAGAAACTTCCAGAAGGACAACCATCTCTGCAGCACTCTACCAATCAGGCCAATTAGGCCTTTATGGTAGAGTGGCCAGACGCAAGTCACTCTTCAGTAAAAGGCACATGACAGCCCTCTTGGAGTTTGCCAAAAGGCACCTAAAGACTCTCAAACCAATAGAAACAAGATTCTCTGGTCTGAGAAAACCAAGATTGAACTCTTTGGTCTGAATGCAAAGCATCACGTCTGGAGGAAACTTGGCACCACCCCTACGATGAAGCATGGTGGTGGCAGCATCATGCTGTGGGGATATTTTTCAGCAGCAGGGACTGGGAGACTAGTCAGGATCGAGGCAAAAATGAACGGAGCAAAGTACAGTGAGATCCTTAATGAAAACCTGCTCCAGAGCGCTCAGGACCTCAGACTGGGGCGAAAGTTCACCTTCCAACAGGACAATGACCCTAAGCACACAGCCAAGATAATGCAGGATTGGCTTCGGAAAAAGTCTCTGATTGTCTTTGAGTGGCCCAGCCAGAGCCCGGACTTGAACCCGATCGAACATCTCTGTGCATCCCATGTAGTCTGTAATAGTTTGCAAGCCCTGCCACATCCAACGAGTGTCAGAGCTGGTGTAGTACGATTCGATCTTAGTCCTGTTTTGATGCTTTGCCTGTTTGATGGTTCGTTGGAGGGCATAGCGGGATTTCTTATAAGCTTCCGGGTTAGAGTCCCGCTTGTTGAAAAGAGGCAGCTCTAGCCTTTAGCTCATTGCGGATGTTGCCTGTTATCCATGGCTTCTGGTTGGGGTATGTATGTACGGTCACTGTGGGGATGACATCCTCGATGCACTTATTGTTAAAGCCAGTGACTGATGTGGTGTACTCCTCAATGCCATCGGAAGAATCCTGGAACATATTCCGCGTTGTGATAATAAAACAGTCCTGTAGTTTAGGATCTGCTTCATCTGACCACTTTTTTATAGGCCGAGTCACTGGTGCTTCCTGCTTTACTTTTTTGCTTGTAAGCAGGAATCAAGAGAATAGAATTATTGTCAGATTTGCCAAATGGAGGGCGATGGAGAGCTTTGTTCGCGTCTCTGTGTGTGGAGTAAAGATGGATTTGAGTTTTTTTTCTCCCCCTCTGATTGCACATTTAACATGCTGGTGGAAATTTGGTAAAAATTATTTATATTCTATTTTTTCTATTTCCCTGCATTAAAGTCCCAGGCCACTAGGAGCGCCGCCTCTGGATGAGCGTTTTCCTGTTTGCCGGCATACAGCTCCTTGAGTTTTAGTGTCGGCGTCGGTCTGTGATGGTATGTAGACAGCTACAAAAAATACAGATGAAAAGACTTCCTTAGATATCGTGCACCAGCTGTTGTTTACCAATTATACATAGACCGTCACCCCTCGTCTTACCAGAGGCTGCTGTTCTATCCTGCCGATACGGTGTATCAACCAGCTGTATGATGTTCATGTCGTCGTTCAGCCACGACTCGGGGAAACTTAAGATATTACCGTTTTTAATGTGCCGTTGGTAGTTTAATCTTGTTCGTATGTCATCGATTTTATTTTTCCAATGATTGCATGTTTGCCAATAGAACTGATGGCAGTGGGGGTTTTACTCGCTCCCCTACGAATTCTTATAACACAGTCCGACCTCCGACCCCTTTTTCTCCATCTTCTCTTCACGCAAATGACAGGGATTTGGGCCTTTTCCCGGGAAAGCAGTATATCCCTCACGTATGACTCGGAGTGATGGCTCTTCTGATATCCAGAAGTTTTTTTCGGTCATAAGAGACGGTAGCAGCAACATTATGTTCAAAATAAGTTTAAAAAAGAAGTCACAAACAACGCAAAAAAAAAAAAAAGATCGAAATAACACAGTTGGTTAGGAATGTCAGCAATCCTCTCTGGCGACATTCCACCACATTCCAATATTAACCGCACACTTGTTGTTTGTGTACATGGATTTTGTAATGTGGTGTGTTTTTTCCCCCCAACACCGATTTCCATCAATTTGTATAGCAGACATTCGTGACAAATTAAGTCAAAAGCTTCTTTTAAATCAACAAAGCATGAGAAGACTTTGCCTTCTCTCTCTCTCTCTCTCTCGCTACTCTCTCACTCTCCCATGCGCCCTCTCTCTTGCTCTATATTCCTGCTCTTGCTCTTTTCAACTGAGAGTAGTCAGTCAATAACATACATGCAGACACACACACACACACACACACACACACACACACACACACACACACACACACACACACACACACACACACACACACACACACACGTAAAATACAACCAAAACATTTCACATAGATGAATGGCCAGAAAGAATGTATATCACTCTCCCTTATACACACATTGTAGTCATTACAACACTCCTCCCTCCCTATTACACCCCTCCTCCCTCTCCTCCCTATTACATTGCTCCTCCCTCCCTCCTCCCTCCCTCCCTCCCTCCCTCCCTCCCTCCCTCCCTCCCTCCCTCCCTCCCTCCCTCCCTCCCTCCCTCCCTCCCTCCCTCCCTCCCTCCCTCCCTCCCTCCCTCCCTATTACACCCCTCCTCCCTCTCCTCCCTATTACACCCCTCCTCCCTCCCTCCCTATTACACCCCTCCTCCATCTCCTCCCTATTACACCCTCCTCCCTCCTATTACACCCCTCCTCCCTCTCCTCCCTATTACACCCCTCCTCCCTCTCCTCCCTATTACACCCCTCCTCCCTCTCCTCCCTATTACACCCCTCCTCCCTCTCCTCCCTACTACACCCCTCCTCCCTATTACACCCCTCCTCCCTCTCCTCCCTATTACACCCCTCCTCCCTCTCCTCCCTCTCCTCCCTATTACACCCCTCCTCCCTCTCCTCCCTATTACACCCCTCCTCCCTCTCCTCCCTCTCCTCCCTCCCTATTACACCCCTCCTCCCTCTCCTCCCTCTCCTCCCTCCCTATTACAACCCTCCTCCCTCTCCTCCCTATTACACCCCTCCTCCCTCTCCTCCCTCTCCTCCCTCCCTATTACACCCCTCCTCCCTCTCCTCCCTCTCCTCCCTCTCCTCCCTATTACACCCCTCCTCCCTCTCCTCCCTATTACACCCCTCCTCCCTCTCCTCCCTCTCCTCCCTCCCTATTACAACCCTCCTCCCTCTCCTCCCTCTCCTCCCTCTCCTCCCTCCCTATTACAACCCTCCTCCCTCTCCCTGTGTCCTCCTTCTCCTCCCTCACTATTACAACCTTCCTGGCTCTCTCTACTCCCTCACTATTACACAGTGCTCAATTCCTGTATTCTTCCATCTGGTCTCTACATCCTTGCAGTTGTTAGAAGGAAAGGAGGGGTGCTTTGCCAATGGATGGTCTGCACTGCTTGAGGACAGAGGGAGACATACTGGAGTGTACTGAAATATCAGTAACAATTAGGCTGCGTGTGTGTGTGTGTGTGTGTGTGTGTGTGTGTGTGTGTGTGTGTGTGTGTGTGTGTGTGTGTGTGTGTGTGTGAGAGACCAGAGAGTAAGAGAAAGAAAGAGAGCGCAGAGAGGGAGAGAGAGGAAGAGAGAGAGAGAGGGGAAGAGAAAGAGAGAGTGGAAGAGAGAGAGAGAGAGAGAGAGGGGAAGAGAAAGAGAGAGTGGAAGAGAGAGAGAGAGAGAGAGGGGAAGAGAAAGAGAGAGTGGAAGAGAGAGAGAGAGAGAGAGAGAGCAGAGACAGAGAGATGGGAAGAGAAAAATAAGTGAGGGGATAAAGATAGAGAGATGGGTGGGCCTGCCTGGAGGACACTCACTGCTCATCATCAGCCCATCAGGCAGCTATACGACCAGACGAGCATGCCCCGGGATGGAAGGATGGGCACCATTAATCTGGCCGACAGGAGGAGAGAGGGAGGGAGGGAGAGAGAGAGAGAGAGAGAGAGAGAGAGAGAGAGAGAGGAGAGAGAGAGGAGAGAGAGAGAGAGAGAGAGAGAGAGAGAGAGAGAGAGAGAGAGAGAGAGAGAGAGAGAGAGAGAGAGAGAGAGAGAGAGAGAGAGAGAGGTGGGCAGCAGAAGGGTGGCCTAAACTGAATCAAATATTTTCATATTGTCCTATAGAGTACAGTATCAACAACTACAGTTCAGCTTGGCATGGCTCGGGTTGGCTCAGTAGTGTGGAGAACGTAGGGTAAGGGACAGGAGAAAGGAGACAGGGCAGTCAACTGGTATTGTTGAGGGAAGGGGACAGGAGACAGGGCAGACAACTGGTATTGTTGAGGGAGGGGGACAGGAGACAGGGCAGACAACTGGTATTGTTGAGGGAGGTTGACAGGAGACAGGGATCTACCCTGCTATAACCAGGCATAAGCAGAAGAATCTACCCTGCTATAACCAGGCATAAGCAGAAGAATCTACCCTGCTATAATCAGGCATAAGCAGAAGAATCTACCCTGCTATAATCAGGCAGAGGCAGAAGAATCTACCCTGCTATAATCAGGCAGAAGCAGAATCTACCCTGCTATAACCAGGCATAAGCAGAATAATCTACCCTGCTATAACCAGGCATAAGCAGAAGAATCTACCCTGCTATAATCAGAGATATTCATTCTGATTGTAGATTTCTCCTTCCTCTCTGTTTCTCCTTCCTCTCTGTTTCTCCTTCCTCTCTTGCTTTGTATTGGGTTATATGTGCCGAAACTTCAATCAGAACGACTGGTATATTTCCTCTGTAGTAGGCAGAGCAGTACCACACACACACACACAGACACACACACAGACACACACACACACACACACACACACACACACACACACACACACACACACACACACACACACACACACACACACACACACACACACATACACGTACACACAGTAGCTAGATGGGACTGCCACGCAATGGGCCGATTTTTCACAGTTTCACTTGGAGACTTGATCAGTACTCTCCTCTCATTCCTCACAGGCAAAGCCCATACTGCACCACTGTTTTCAGCTGTATTACAGAAACAAGGATAGTGTCAAATGTTTGATTCATATATTTACAAGCTATATAATTTTACCACAAGATACAGAATCTAATAGAAAGGAGGACCAAAGGCACTCTTCAAATAATTCATTAAAATTCCTTTATTTGTACGGCATGTTCAATGGAACAAATATTTATTTTTTACTTTCGGCTGCACGGCCTTCATCAGGGATTACAAAGATAAGAAGACATTGTATTATCGTATCTTTTGCACACTGTAGTCATTACATAGTCACTACATAATCACTACATAGCATAGTCACTACATAATCACTCCCTAGTCACTACATAATCACTACATAGCATAGTCACTACATAATCACTCCCTAGTCACTACATAGTCACTACATAGTCAGTCCCTAGTCATTACATAGTCACTACTTAATCACTCCCTAGTCACTACATAGTCACTACATAGCATAGTCACTACATAATCACTCCCTAGTCATTACATAGTCACTACATAGTCACACCCTAGTCATGATATAGTCACTACATAGCATAGTCACTACATAATCACTCCCTAGTCATTACATAATCACTACGTAGTCAATCCCTAGTCACTACATAGTCACTACTTAATCACTCCCCAGTCACTACATAGTCACTACATAGCATAGTCACTACATAATCACTCCCTAGTCATTACATAATCACTACATAGTCAATCCCTAGTCACTACATAGTCACTACTTAATCACTCCCCAGTCACTACATAGTCACTACATAGCATAGTCACTACATAATCAGTCCCTAGTCATTACATAGTCACTACATAGTCACTACATAATCACTCCCTAGTCACTACATAGTCACTACATAGAATAGTCAATACATAATCATTCCCTGGTCATTACATAGTCACTTCATAGTCAGTCCCTAGTCACTACATTGTCACTACATAATCACTACATAATCACTACATAGTCACTCCCTAGTCACTACATAGTCTGTCCCTGGTCACTACATAGTCACTACATAGTCACTACATAGTCGGTCCCTAGTCACTACATAGTCACTCCTAGTCATTACATAATCACTACATAATCACTCCCTAGTCACTACACAGTCACTGCATAGTCACTACATAATCACTCTCTCGTCACTCTCTCGTCACTACATAGTCACTACATAGTCACTACATAGTCATTACATAGTCACTACATAATCACTCTCTAGTCATTACATAGTCACTCCCTAGTCACTACGTAGTCACTTCTTAATCAACACTTTCCCTTGTCACTACATAATCAAAGCTTTCCTTAATTTGGGGGTGTTCTGCCACGGTGTACTCTCGGTTTAAGGCCGGATAGCATTTCAGTTTGTTCTGGGGTTTTTTGGCCCCAGAGTCTGCAACACCTCTAAGCAAGAGGCACCACCAAGCAAGCGGCACCATGAAGACCAAGGAGCTCTCCAAACAGGTCAGGGACAAAGTTGTGGAGAAGTACAGATCAGGGTTGGGTTTTAAAAAAGTATCAGAAACGTTTAACATTCCATGGAGCACCATTAAATACATTATTAAAAAATGGAAAGAATATGGCACCACAACAAACCTGCCAAGAGAGGGCCGCCCACCAAATTTCACAGACCAGGCAAGGAGGGCATTAATCAGAGAGGCAACAAAAAGACCAAAGATAACCCTGAAGGAGCCGCAAAGCTCCACAGCAGAGATTGGTGTATCTGTCCGTAGGACAGCTACACACTCAACAGAGCTCCCACTGTAGCTCAGTTGGTAGAGCATGGCGCTTGCAACGCCAGGGTTGTGGGTTCGTTTCCCACGGGGGGCTAGTATGTAAAAATGTAATAAAAAAAATGTATGCACTCTACTGTAAGTCGCTCTGGATAAGAGCGTCTGCTAAATGACTAAAATGTAAATGTAAATGTAGCTAGGCTTTACGGAAGAGTGGCCAGACAAAAGCCATTGCTTAAAGAAAAAAATAAGCAAACACGTTTGGTGTTCGCCAAAAGGCATGTGGGAGACTTCCCAAACATATGGAAGAATCTACTCTGGTCAGATGAGATTAAAATGTAGCTTTTTGGCCATCAAGGAAAATGCTATATCGGACGCAAACCCAACACCTCTCATCACCAATGAGAACACCATCCCCACAGTGAAGCATGGTGGTGGCAGCATCATGCTGTGGGGATGTTTTTCATCGGCAGGGACTGGGAAACTGGTCAGAATTAAAGGAACGATGGATGGCGCTAAATACAGGGAAATTCTTGAGGGAAACCTGTTTCATTCTTCCAGAGATTTGAGACTGGGAGGTTCACCTTCCAGAAGGACAATGACCCTAAGCATACCGCTAAAATAACACTTGAGTGGTTTAAGGGGAAACATTTAAATGTCTTGGAATGACCTAGTCAAAGCACAGACCTCAATCCAATTGAGAATCTGTGGTATAACTTCAACATTGCTGTACACCAGCTGAACCCATCCAACTAGAAGGAGCTGGAGCAGTTTTGCCCTGAAGAATGGACAACAATCCCAGTGGCTAGATGTGCCAAGCTTATAGAGACATACCCCAAGAGACTTGCAGCTGTAATTGCTGCAAAAGGTGGGTCTACAAAGTATTGACTTTGGGGGGGTGAATAGTTTTGCACTTTCATGTATTCCGTTTTTTTGTCTTATTTCTTGTTCGTTTCACAATAAAAAATATTTTGCATCTTCAAAGTGGTTTGGCATCTTGTGTAAATCAAATTATACAGACTGCCAAAACATCTTTTTTAATTCCAGGATGTCAGGCAACAAAATAGGAAAAATGACAAGGGGGGTGAATACCTTCACAAGCCACTATATGTCATCATTATCATATCCTGGTTAATTAACAATTGAAAGATAATCAACACCTTAATCAATTCCCAACACATCTGAGCTAAAATAATGAATGTATCATCATATTCTCTCTACCTTCATGTATCATCATATTATCTCTACCTTCATGTATCATCATATTATCTCTACCGTCAAGCATTGTCATATGTAACTCGTTTCAGAAAGATAGGCGTATGTCGTGTATCACTAGGAGAGCTATTTCAACGTAAACTTTTTTTTAATCAAAATGTTTACGTTTTTTTTAAATGTCTTCTGGAAAATGTGAACTTTCATGTGCCTTAACAACACACTTGTATGCCGTCTGTAACTATGAATAAAATTGTTAAATGATGAGCCTTTAGCCACAGAAAAAGGCAGGAACTTTCCCACTAGCCACTATTAGCTGAGATAATGGATGTGCTGGACATCCTCTAGAGATGAGTTCTGCCATGTAACTCGCTTCTGTCTATAACATGAGCTGCTCAGTAAGTGTAGGTAATCCTTTCTAATGCAGCTTTTTTTTAAATGACAATATAATATTTTACCAATGTTTTCTAATTTTAATTATTTAATTTGTGACGCTGACTTGACTGCCGGTTATTGGAGGGAAACGATTTCCTCAACATCAATGCCATAGTAAAACGCTGTTTTTGGATATAAATATGAACTTGATAGAACTAAAAATGCATGCATTGTCTAACATAATGTCCTAGGAGTGTCATCTGATGGAGATTGTAAAAGGTTAGTGCATCATTTTAGCTGGTTTTATGGTTTTGGTGACCCTGTCTTTGAATTGACAAAACATTACACACAACTCTTGTAAATGTACTGTCCTAACATACTCTAAATTTATGCTTTCGCCGTAAAACCTTTTTGAAATCGTAAAACGTGGTTAGATTAAGGAGATGTTTATCTTTCAAAGGGTGTAAAATAGTTGTATGTTTGAAAAAATTTGAATTTTGACATTTATTTGGATTCAAATTTGCCGCTCTTGAAATGCACCTGCTGTTGATGGAGTGCACCACGGGTGGGACGCTTGCGTCCCACCTAGCCCATAGAGGTTAAAGATATCATGAAGTAGAACTGCATCAGCGTTGCTCTCCACTTTCTGGAGGACCGAGTTTTGAAATCAGTGGAATTAGAGTATGCTAGCTAATGAGATGGAGAAAATCCTGGTGTTTGATTACAAATATGCAGACAGTCGAAAAGAGAACACACAAATGACTGTTGTATAGCACACCTGTCTCCGGATTACATCTTCAAACTAAGGGCAACCATGGCATCCATGACAGAGAGGGAGAAGCGTCATTTCAGGTATATGGGTAAGGAAGTCTAGCTAGTTACAGTTTCAGATATTACACTTTTCTAATTTTGGCAGAAAGTTGTTTTCATTTCAAGCTAATTAAAGCATATTTTTAGCTGTCTAGCTTATGTTAGCTGGCTGGCTCACTAGCTCAAGCTACGTGTATGATGTATCTAGTAATATTATTCGTATCTCAAAGCCATTTGCTTTGCTAGTTATAGACTAATGTTAGCTAGCAAGCTAACATTGAACCTGGTTGGTTAGCTAGCTGCAGATTCATGCAGGGTAGTAACGTTATGTGCAGAATGGCGCCGACAGAGATGGTCAGGTGCAGGTATTCGTTTTTTTATGTATTATTTTATGTATTATTTCTTACATTGTTAGCCGAGGAAATCTCAAGTGTTATTACATACAGCTGGGAAGAACTACTGGATATAAAAGCGATGACTTCTTACCAACATTACGACCAGGAATACGACTTTCCCGAAGCAGATCCTTTGTTCGGACCTCCACCCTGGACATGGGATCTAATCCCAGAGGCCCGACCCAAAACAACGCGGTCGCCGCAGGAGTGGCAGACAGAGCAGCCTACTGGTCCGACTCAGAAGGGCGAGCACACCATCCACCACTCCCGAGCATATTACTCGCCAATGTTCAATCTCTAGATAACAAGGTGGACAAAATTAGGGCACGAGTTGCCTTCCAGAGAGACATCAGAGATTCACAACAACATACAGGAACTTAAGTCCTTCCTTACAATCAAACGCAGACCGCATTATCTTCCAAGAGAATTCTCTTCGATTATAGTCACAGCTGTGTATATCCCCCCCCCCCCCCCAACCAGAAACACTGGACTCTATGTAAACTGGAAACCATGCATCGTGAGGCTGCATTTATTGTAGCCGGGGATTTAAACAAATCTAAACTGAGAACGAGAGTTCCTAAATGTTATCAGCATATCGAACGCGTGACACGGGCTAGTAGCATTCTGGATCATTGCTACTCTAACTTCCGCGATGCATACAAAGCCCTCCCCCGCCCTGCCTTAGGCAAATTTGACCATCACTCCATTTTGTTGCTCCCAGCCTATGGACAAAACTAAAACAGGGAAGGCCCTTGCTCAGGTCTGTCCAATGCTGGTCTGACCAATAGGATTCCACGCTTCATGATTGCTTCCATCACGTGGACTGGGATATGTTCCGGATAGCCTCAGAAAACAACATTGATATAAATGCTGACTTGGTGAGCGAGTTTATTAGCAAGTGCATCGGAGATGTCGTACCCACCCTTAAAACATTTCCTAACCAGAAACCGTGGATTGATGGCAGCATTCGCTCAAAACTGAAAGCGTGAACCATTGCTTTTAATCATGGCAAGGTGACTGGAAACATGACCGAAAACAAACAGTGCAGCTATTCCCTCTGCAAGGTAATCAAACAAGCAAAGTGTCAGCATAGAGACAAAGTAGAGTTGCAATTCAACGTCTCAAACACGAGATGTATGTGGCAGGGTCTACAGTCAATCACAGATTACAAAAAGAAAACCAGCCCCGTCCTGGACATCGACCTTTTGTTCCCAGACAAATTAAACAACTTCTTTGCTCGGATTGAGGACAATACAGTGCCACTGACACGGCCCGCTACCAAAACCTGTGGGCTCTCCTTCTCCGTGGCCAAAGTGAGTAAAACATTTAAATGAGTTAACCCTCACAAGGCTGCCGGCCCAGACGACATCCCTAGCTGCGTCCTCAGAGCATGCGCAGACCAGCTGGCTGGTGTGTTTACAGACATATTCAATCAATCCTTATCCCAGTCTGTTGTCCCCACATGCTTCAAGATGGCCTCCATTGTTCCTGTTCCCAAGAAAGCTAAGGTAACTGAACTAAATGACTATCGCCCGGTTGAATTTATTTGACAAGGACAGTGCACATTACATAATCAACGTTTTAGTGTTCACATCAATTTTAAATGTGGGATGACACAATCTCCAAACCCACTAGCACAAGAACACACATACACGCACTCGCACGCACTCACCATCCACCTCACATCCACCTCGCATTCACCTCAAATCCACCATCCATCTCGCATCCACCTCACATCCACCTCAAATCCACCATCCATCTCGCATCCACCTCAAATCCACCATCCACCTCACATCCACCTCAAATCCACCATGCACCTCGCATCCACCTCAAATACGCCATCCATCTCGCATCCACCTCACATCCACCTCAAATCCACCATCCATCTCGCATCCACCTCACATCCACCTCACATCCACCTCAAATCCACCATCCACCTCATATCCACCTCAAATCCACCATCCACCTCGCATCCACCTCAAATCCACCATCCACCTCACATCCACCTCAAATCCACCATCCACCTCACATCCACCTCACATTCACCTCACATCCACCTCAAATCCACCATCCACCTCACATCCACCTCAAATCCACCATCCACCTCGCATCCACCTCAAATCCACCATCCACCTCACATCCACCTCAAATCCACCATCCACCTCGCATCCACCTCAAATCCACCATCCACCTCACATCCACCTCACATCCACCTCAAATCCACCATCCACCTCACATCCACCTCAAATCCACCTCACATTCACCTCACATCCACCTCACATCCACCTCACATCCACCATCCACCTCACATCCACCTCAAATCCACCATCCACCTCACATCCACCTCACATCCACCACGCATAAACCTTGCTTCCAAGCCCTGTGCCAAAGTCCTATCTGCAATACCTTTTGTTCTCATTCTAACTCTGTCCTGTGCTAGCTAAAGCGTTTTGTTAGCGCCCTACACACACACACACGCACACACACACACACACACACACACACACACACACACACACACACACACACACACACACACACACACACTCACAAGTCTGAAGTCCTTCCTCTGTCAAGGACAAACCCTTTGTTTCCTGTCTCCAGATAAGACTGCTCCAGAGATCATGGCAGGTGCAGGACAAAACCTTAAAGGAAGATACACACAGTGCATCATCAGAACTAATACTGTTACGCTCTCCTTCTGTCAGTACTTGCTTCCGTAGCGCCATCTATGAATTTGAGAGTGGTTACGATTCTCTACCCCCATCCCTCAGCTTTATAAACCACGTTATCTGTAGCTTCCATGCACAGCTCTCTCTTTTCCATTTGTTTGTTGTGTTTTATTTAATCTTTATTTTACCAGGCAGGTCAAATTAAGAACAAATTCTTATTTACAATGTTGGCCTGGCAGGTG
The DNA here is from genome assembly GCF_965601325.2 of Salmo salar. Lineage (NCBI taxonomy): Eukaryota > Metazoa > Chordata > Actinopteri > Salmoniformes > Salmonidae > Salmo > Salmo salar. Next base: position 100,310,333 of record NC_138302.1, read on the forward strand.
TCAAAAGACCTTCTGTGGGACGGGGATTAGATGTAACACAAGACCACACAGAAGGAAGACACTTGACAATAGCAGACAGACAGTGGAAACAGTGCACACCATGACAAGAGAGACACCGTCATACCCCATGAAGAGAAACCCAACAACACAATGTGGCACAAACATTGTCAAGTGCCAAAAAACAGCATGAGGGTCAAAGTAGACAGAGACCAGCACATCATCCCAAGAGGGATATCACAACGCTCCACGACAAGAGGGATATCACAACTCTCCACGACAAGAGGGCTATCACAACTCTCCACGACAAAAAGGCTATCACAACTCTCCACGACAAGAGGGATATCACAACTCTCCACGACTAGAGGGATATCACAACTCTCCACGACAAGAAGGCTATCACAACTCTCCACGACAAGAGGGTTATCACAACTCTCCACGACAAGAGGGATATCCCAACGCTCCACGACAAGAAGGCTATCACAACTCTCCACGACAAGAGGGATATCACAACTCTCCACGACAAGAGGGATATCACAACGCTCCATGACTAGAGGGATATCCCAACGCTCCACGACAAGAGGGATATCACAACGCTCCACGACAAGAGGGATATCACAACTCTCCACGACAAGAGGGATATCACAACGCTCCACGACAAGAGGGATATCACAACTCTCCACGACTAGAGGGATATCACAACGCTCCACGACAAGAGGGATATCACAACGCTCCACGACTAGAGGGATATCACAACTCTCCACGACAAGAGGGATATCACAACGCTCCACGACAAGAGGGATATCACAACTCTCCACGACAAGAGGGATATCACAACGCTCCACGACAAGAGGGATATCACAACGCTCCACGACAAGAAGGGATATCACAACGCTCCACGTCCTAGTGATGTGCAGTATTAGGTGGGAGACCACTGTTTTACGTCCTAGTGATGTGCAGTGTTGTGTGGGAGATCAGATGGATTTGTAAACTATTTCCTCCCACCCAGGGGAAGAACTGCATATTTCTTATTTAATATGTCACATATTAACCATGGTCCATATAAAACACACACTATATCACTGGCTCTGCCACACTCTCTATCTCTCTTTCTTCTTCAATTCTAAGGGCTTTATTTGCTTTGGAAACACATGTTTACATTGCCAAAGCAAGGAAAATAGATAATAAACAAAAGTGTAATTAACACTAAAGAATTAACAGTCAATATTACACTCACAAAATCTCTGAAAGTATAGAGACATTTCAAATGTAATATTACGGCTATATACAGTATCTCTCTCTCCCTCTCTTTCACTCCCTCTCTCTCTCTTTCTCTCACTTTCTTTCTTCCTCTGTCCCTCTCTCTCTCTCTCTCTCTCTCTTGCTCTCTCTCTCTCTTGATGTCTCTCTTCCTCCATCTCTCTCTCTATCTCTCTGAAACACATCCATGCCTTACATCCCATAAGATTTGAAGAAGTGTTATCTGAGTAATGAGGCTGACTTCTACATGTACGTCATCTCATATCATTAGCTAATCTCTCCAGACTCCATGCTCTTGGATATCATTAAAACAAAATGTAAAACATTATCACATACATTCCAGGATAGGTGCAGTGAAATGTGTTGTTTTACAGGGTCAGCCATAGTAGTATGATAGGTGTTGTTGTACAGGGTCAGTCATAGTAGTATGTTAGGTGTTGTTTTACAGGGTCAGCCATAGTAGTATGATAGGTGTTGTTGTACAGGATCAGCCATAGTAGTATGATAGGTGTTGTTGTACAGGATCAGCCATAGTAGTATGATAGGTGTTGTTTTACAGGATCAGCCATAGTAGTATGATAAGTGCAGTGAAATGTGTTGTTTTATACAGGGTCAGCCATAGTAGCATGATAAGTGCAGTGAAATGTGTTGTTTTATACAGGGTCAGCCATAGTAGCATGATAAGTGCAGTGAAATGTGTTGTTTTATACAGGGTCAGCCATAGTAGTATGATAGGTGTTGTTGTACAGGATCAGCCATAGTAGTATGATAGGTGTTGTTTTACAGGATCAGCCATAGTAGTATGATAGGTGTTGTTTTACAGGGTCAGCCATAGTAGTATGATAGGTGTTGTTTTACTGGGTCAGCCATAGTAGTATGATAAGTGCAGTGAAATGTGTCGTTTTATACAGGGTCAGCCATAGTAGTATGATAGGTGTTGTTTTACTGGGTCAGCCATAGTAGTATGATAAGTGCAGTGAAATGTGTCGTTTTATACAGGGTCAGCCATAGTAGTATGATAGGTGTTGTTTTACTGGGTCAGTCATAGTAGTATGATAGGTGCAGTGTAATGTGTTGTTTTATACAGGGTCAGCCATAGTATTACATCGCCCCTGGAGCATATCAGGGTTCAGTGCCTTGCTCAAGGACACAACGACAGATTTTTCACCTTGACGGCTCTAGTTCTCTAACCTCTAGGCTATCTGCCGCCATAACATCGTACTCCATATCCGTGACCCCCAAAACATCTCAGCTACCCTGGTACCTTGTGTGTAATGGTTGTACAGCTGTCAGGGAGGTGGAGGCTTCCTCTTTCAATTACAGCAGAGCTTCCTGTTATTGGCTAAACTCTCCAGACTCTGATTTCATACCACTGATTATCACTATCTTCTATGAAACCGTCTCTGAGCTATCCTAGTACCTGGTAACGTGCCCATGTGTGCAATGGTTGTACGACGGTTATTTAATGCGCCCACCTGAGCTGATCAGAAAGCAGAGCGTTTGGGAGAAGCTTCAGAAGGCATGCCTGGCTGTTTTGTCATTTTCTTTCTTTGTTGGTATCTCTGAGGCAGGGCCCCTCCAACCCTGTTCCTGGAGAGATATCCTCCTGTAGGTTTTAACTCCAACCCTGTTCCTGTAGAGATATCCTCCTGTAGGTTTTAACTCCAACCCTGTTCCTGGAGAGGTAACCCTCCTGTAGGTTTTAACTCCAACCTTGTTCCTGGAGAGGTAACCCTCCTGTAGGTTTTAACTCCAACCCTGTTCCTGGAGAGGTAACCCTCCTGTAGGTTTTAACTCCAACCTTGTTCCTGGAGAGGTAACCCTCCTGTAGGTTTTAACTCCAACCTTGTTCCTGGAGAGGTAACCCTCCTGTAGGTTTTAACTCCAACCTTGTTCCTGGAGAGGTAACCCTCCTGTAGGTTTTAACTCCAAAAGGATTCCTGCTGTCTGGCTGCTCTACATTATGGAGAACAGGATCCCTGCTGTCTGGCTGCTCTACATTATGGAGAACAGGATCCCTGCTGTCTGGCTGCTCTACATTATGGAGAACAGGATCCCTGCTGTCTGGCTGCTCTACATTATGGAGAACAGGATCCCTGCTGTCTGGCTGCTCTACATTATGGAGAACAGGATCCCTGCTGTCTGGCTGCTCTACATTATGGAGAACAGGATCCCTGCTGTCTGGCTGCTCTACATTATGGAGAACAGGATCCCTGCTGTCTGGCTGCTCTACATTATGGAGATCAGGATCCCTGCTGTCTGGCTGCTCTACATTATGGAGAACAGGATCCCTGCTGTCTGGCTGCTCTACATTATGGAGATCAGGATCCCTGCTGTCTGGCTGCTCTACATTATGGAGAACAGGATCCCTGCTGTCTGGCTGCTCTACATTATGGAGAACAGGATCCCTGCTGTCTGGCTGCTCTACATTATGGAGATCAGGATTCCTGCTGTCTGGCTGCTCTACATTATGGAGAACAGGATCCCTGCTGTCTGGCTGCTCTCCAGAGTTACTAGTTTGTTTATGAAACAGGAGCTAGGACTGACTGGGTCTGGGACTGACTGGGTCTAGGGATGACTGGGTCTAGGGATGACTGGGTCTGGGGATGACTGGGTCTAGGACTGACTGGGTCTAGGACTGACTGGGTCTGGGGATGACTGGGCCTGGGGATGACTGGATCTGGGTATGACTGGGTCTGGGTATGACTGGGTGTAGGACTGACTGGGTCTGGGGATGACTGGGTCTAGGACTGACTGGGTCTAGGACTGACTGGGTCTGGGGATGACTGGGTCTGGGGATGACTGGGTGTGGGGATGACTGGGTCTAGGACTGACTGGGTCTGGGGATGACTGGGTCTAGGACTGACTGGGTCTGGGGATGACTGGGTCTAAGACTGACTGGGTCTGGGGATGACTGGGTCTAGGACTGACTGGGTCTGGGGATGACTGGGGATGACTGGGTCTGGGGATGTCTGGGGATGACTGTGTCTAGGGATGTCTGGGGATGACTGTGACTGGGGATGACTGTGTCTGGGGATGACTGGGTCTGGGGATGACTGGGTGTAGGACTGACTGGGCCTGGGGATGACTGGGTCTAGGACTGACTGGGTCTAGGGATGTCTGGGGATGACTGGGTTTAGGACTGACTGGGTCTAGGGATGACTGGGTCTAGGGATGACTGGGTCTAGGACTGACTGGGTCTAGGACTGACTGGGTCTAGGGATGATTGGGTCTAGGACTGACTGGGTCTGGGGATGACTGGGTCTAGGACAGACTGGGTCTAGGACTGACTGGGTCTGGGGATGACTGAGCCTGGGGATGACTGGGTCTGGGTATGACTGGGTCTGGGTATGACTGGGTCTGGGACTGACTGGGTCTGGGGATGACTGGGTCTAGGACTGACTGGGTCTAGGACTGACTGGGTCTGGGGATGACTGGGCCTGGGGATGACTGGGTCTGGGTATGACTGGGTCTGGGGATGACTGGGTCTAGGACTGACTGGGTCTGGGGATGACTGGGTCTAAGCCTGACTGGGTCTGGGGATGACTGGGTCTAGGACTGACTGGGTCTTGGGATGACTGGGGATGACTGGGTCTGGGGATGTCTGGGGATGTCTGGGGATGACTGTGTCTAGGGATGTCTGGGGATGACTGTGACTGGGGATGACTGGGTCTGGGGATGACTGGGTCTGGAGATGACTGTGTCTGGGGATGACTGGGTGTAGGACTGACTGGGCCTGGGGATGACTGGGTCTAGGACTGACTGGGTCTGGGGATGACTGGGTCTAGGACTGACTGGGTCTAGGGATGTCTGGGGATGACTGGGTCTGGGGATGACTGGGTCTGGGGATGACTGGGTCTGGGGATGACTGGGTCTAGGACTGACTGGGTCTGGGGATGTCTGGGGATGACTGGGTCTGGGGATGACTGGGTCTAGGACTGACTGGGTCTAGGGATGACTGGGTCTTGGGATGACTGGGGGTGACTGGGTCTGGGGATAACTGGGTCTAGGACTGACTGGGTCTAGGACTGACTGGGTCTAGGACTGACTGGGTCAAGGACTGACTGGGTCTAGGACTGACTGGGTCTGGGGATGACTGGGTCTGGGGATGACTGGGTCTGGGGATGACTGGGTCTAGGACTGACTGGGTCTGGGGATGACTGGGTCTGGGGATGACTGGGTCTGGGGATGACTGGGTCTGGGGATGACTGGGTCTGGGGATGACTGGGTCTAGGACTGACTGTGTCTTCGGATGACTGGGACTGATCTACGCTGAGACTGGGGCTATGGGTGAGGTGATGAGATCATACAGTGGTAGCAACAACATTAGGATAAGCTTAAGAAAGGAGTGAAGCATGGTTATCTCTCTCTATTGCTATCCTCTCCTCTCCCCTCCTCTAGAGGATTAAAGAAAACAGGACCTTCATTTAATGGGGTTAGGTGTAGTAATGCTTCAATAACAATTCTGGATTGTAAAACATGTTGTGAAAATGACATTCAGCACATCATACACTTGCCAGTCTTCAAACTGAGCCTTTTTAAAAAAGCGGTAAATAAGCCTTCTTTGCAAGTCAACCACATTTGATAGCACACATTTCAAAATGCAGCTTTAAAAACGCCTCTAGTTTTGCTGTGTGAATGACCTGTGGCTCCAACTAGCAGACCACCACATTAACACAGACCAGGGGGTCTGAGAGCAGACCACCACATTAACACAGACCAGGTGGTCTGAGAGCAGACCACCACATTAACACAGACCAGGGGGTCTGAATTTCACATAGATGATATAGGGAAGAAGAGAGGGAGGGAGAGAGAGAGAGTGATGGAGTGAAAATGGAGAGCGGTAAGTAGAGGAGAGAGATGTAGAGGGAAGAAGCGATGGAGAAAGAAGAAAGAGACAGATCAAGACAAAAACAATACAGAAAAGGAAAAATAGAGGTAGAGAGCAGGAAAGGGAGAAACATAAATGAGAGCATGAAACCAGCATTCTTCAAGGATTTTCTGGGGATCTGAAAAGGGCTGAGTCAAGCCGCAGGGGACTTGTAACTTTGACACGGCAAAATAGCTATTGTAATCCTGACCAGGTGAGCCAGAGATGGAGTGATGGAGATAGTGAGAGGGAGAGAGAGAGAGAGAGAGAGATCACGCTGCCGTCATACTGCTCAGGAAGGAGACACGTTCTGTCTCCTAGAGATGAACGTACTTTGGTGCGAAAAGTGCAAATCAATCCCAGAACAACAGCAAAGGACCTTGTGAAGATGCTGGAGGAAACAGGTACAAAAATATCTATATCCACAGTAAAACGAGTCCCATATCGACATAACTTGAAAGGCCGCTCAGCAAGGAAGAAGCCATTGCTCCAAAACTGCCATAAAAAAGCCAGACAACGGCGTGAAACTGTACATAGGGACAAAGATCATATTTTTTGGAGAAATGTCCTCTGGTCTGATGAAACAAAAATAGAACTGTTTGGCCATAATGACCATAGTTATGTTTGGAGGAAAAAGGGGGATGCTTGCAAACCGAAGAACACCATCCCAACCGTGAAGCACGGAGGTGGCAGCATCATGTTGTGGTGCTTGCTGCTGGAGGGACTGGTGAACTTTACAAAATAGATGGCATCATGAGGCAGGAAAATTAGCTGGACATATTGAAGCAACATCTTAAGACATCAGTCAGGAAGTTAAAGCTTGGTTCCAAATGGACAATGACCCCAAGCATACCTCCAAAGTTGTGGCAAAATGGATTAAGGACAACAAAGTCAAGGTATTGGAGTGGCCATCCCAAAGCCCTGACCTCAATCCTATAGAACATTTGTGGGTAGAACTAAAAAAGCCCATGCAAGCAAGGATGCCTACAAACCTGACTCAGTTACACCAGCTCTGTCAGGAGGAATGGGCAAAAATTCACCCAACTTATTGTGGGAAGCTTGTGGAAGGCTACCCGAAATGTTTTACCAAAGTTAAACAATTTAAAGGCAATGCTACCAAATACTAATTGAGTGTATGTAAACTTCTGATCCAATGGGAATGTGATTAAATAAATAATAGGAAAACTGAAATCAGTTTTACCAAATTCTTACCAGCATGTCACATTTGCAACCAGTTGAAAAAAAACTCTAGACCACCTTTACTCCACACACAGAGATGCATGCAATGCTCTCCCTTGCCCTCCATTTGGCAAATCTCACCGTAATTCTATGCTCCTGATTCCTGCTTACAAGCAAAAACGAAAGCAGGAAGTACCAGTGACTTGCTCAATACGGAAGTGGTCAGATGACATGGATGTTACGCTACAGGACTGTTTTGCTAGCACAGACTGGAATATGTTCCGGGATTCATCCAATGGCATTGAGGAGTACACCACCTCAGTCATCGGCTTCATCAATAAGTGCATCGACGACATCATCCCCACAGTGACCGTACGTGCATTTCCAAACCAGAAGCCATGGATTACAGGCAACATCTACATCGAGCGAAAAGCTAGAGCTGCCGCTTCATGGAGTGGGACACTAATTGGGACGACCTATAAGAAATCCTGCTATGCCCTCAGACGAACCATAAAACAAGAAAAGCTTCAATACAGGATTAAGAGTGAATCCTACTACACCGGCTCTGATGCTCGTCGGATGTGGCAGTGCTTGAAAACTAGTACGGACTAGAAAGGGAAACCCAAATGCGAGCTGCCCAGTGACGTGAGCCTACCAGACGAGCTAAATACCTTTTATGCTCGCTTCGAGGCAAGCAACACCGAAGCATGCACAAGAGAACCAGCTGTTCTGGATGACTGTGTGATAACGCTCTCGGTAGCTGATGTGCGCAAGACCTTTAAACAGGTCAACATTCACAAAGCTGCAGGGCCAGATGGAAGTGCACTCAAAGCATGTGCGGACCAACTGGCAAGTGACTTTACTGACATTTTCAACCTCTCCCTGACTGAGTCTGTAATAACTACATGTTTTAAGGCAACCACCATAGTCCCTGTGCCCAAGGATGCGAAGGTAACCTGCCTAAATGTTTACTGCCCCATAGCACTCATGTAATATCAGTAGCCATGAAGTGCTTTGAAAGGCTGGTCATGGCTCAAATCAACATCATCCTCCCGGATACGCTAGACCCACTCCAATTCGCATACCGCCCCAACAGATCCACAGATGACGCAATCTCAATCCCACTCCACACTGCCCTTTCCCACCTGGACAGAAGGAACACCTAAGCGAGAATGCTGTTCATTGACTACAGCTCAGGGTTCAACACCATAGTGCCCACAAAGCTCATCACTAAGTTAAGGACAATGGGACTAAACACCTCACTCTGCAACTGGATCCTGGTCTTCCTGAACGGGCCGCCTCCAGGTGGGAAGGGCAGGCAACAACACATCTGCCTTGCTGATCCTCAACACTAGGTCCCCTCAAGGGTGTGTACTTAGTCCCCTCCTGTACTCCCTGTTCACCCACAAGTGTTTGGACAAACACAACTTCAACACCATCATTAAGTTTGCTGATGACACAACAGCGGTAGGCCTGATCACCGACAATGATGAGACAGCCTATAGGGAGTAGGTCAGGGAACTGACAGTGTGGTGCCAGGACGACAACCACTCCCTCAATGTGAGAAAGACAAAGGAGCTGATCATGGACTACAGGAAAAGCCGGGCCGAACACGCCCCCATTAACATTGACCGGGCTGTAGTGGAGCGGGTCGAGAGTTTTAAGTTCCATGGTGTCCACATCACCAACAAACTATCATGGTCCAAGCACTCCAAGACAGTTGTGTCACGACAAAACCTTTTCACCCTTAGGAGACTGAAGATATTTGGCATGGGTCCTCAGATACTCAAAAGGTTCTACAGTTGCACCATCGAGAGCATCCTGACCGGTTGCATCACCCCCTGGTATGGCAACTGGTCGGCATCTGACCGTAAGGTGCTACAGAGGGTAGTAATTACGGCCCAGTACATCACTGGGGCAAAGCTTCCTGCAATCCAGGACCTATATAACAGGAGGTGTCAGAGGAAAGCCCATACAATTTCAGTCACCCAAGTGACTGGACTCCAGTCACCCAAGTTATAGATTGTTTTCTCTGCTACCGCATGGCAATTGGTACCGGAGTGCCAAGTCTAGGACCAAAACGCTCCTTAACAGCTTCTACCCCCAAGCCATAAGACTGCTGAACAATTAATCAAATGGCCACCGGACTATTACATTGACGTTCCCCCCATTTGTTTTTACACTGCTGCTGCTGGCTGTTTATCTTCTTCGGGCTAGGGGGCAGTATTTGAAGTTTGGATGAATGAGGTGCCCAAAGTAAACTGCCTGTTACTTAGCTTCCCTGTGGCTCAGTTGGTAGAGCATCGTGTGTGCAATGCCAGCATGGTGTGTGCAATGCCAGGGTTGTGGGTTTGATTCTCATGGGGGGGCAGTACACTAAAAAAGATGCATGAAATGTATGCATTCACTACTGTAAGTTGCTCTGGATAAGAGTGTCAGCTAAATGACTGAAATGTAAATGTACTTAGGCCCAAAAGGTAGGATATGCATATAATTGGTAGCATTGGATATAAAACACTCTAAAGTTTACAAAACTTTTAAAATGGTGTCTGTGAGTATAACAGAACTGATATGGCAGGCAAAAGCCTGAGGACAATCCATCCAGAATTTGTTTTTCTTCAGCTCACCTCTGATCACAATGGGAATATAAAAGGAAGTCCTCTCAGATTGCAGTTCCTAGGGCTTCCACTAGATGTCAACAGTCTTTAGAAAGAGTTTCAAGCTTGTTTTTTTGAAAAATGAGCTATACTAATTTGTAGTTTTTCTAAGTGGCTCCCATTTTGGCTGTAGTGTTTGTAGCGCTTTCCGGTGAGTGCGCGTACTTCATTATTTATCTCCGGTAATGGTCTCCGGTATTCTCCGTCTTAATAAATTGTGTCATTTATTTACACATATTAGGGTACCTGAGGATTGATTAGGAACGTTGTTTGACTTGTTTAGAAGAAGTTTATTGGTAACTTACGGGATTCATTTTGTATGCATTTTGAACGAGGGAAACCGGTGGATTACTGAGTCAAGTGCGCCATTGAAACTCAGTTTTTGGGGATATAAAGAAGGACTTTATCGAACAAAAGGACCATTTGTTATGTAGCTGGGACCCTTGTTATTGCAAGATCTTCAAAGGTAAGGGATTTATTTTATCGCTATTTCTGACTTTTGTGACGCATCTGCTTGGTTGGAAAATGTATGTAATGCTTTTGTGTGTCCTCAGATAATCGCACGGTGTGCTTTCGCTGTAAAGCCTTTTTGAAAATCCAACAAAGCAGCTGGATTAACAAGAAGTTAAGCGTTCAAAATGATATATGACACTTGTATTTTCATGAATGTTTAATATTACGATTTCTGTAATTTGAATTTGGAGCTCCTCAATTTCATCGGATGATGGCCAGGTGGGACGGTATCATCCCCATGATCAGCAAGAAGTTATTATCTATGCATAGTCACTTCACCCCTACCTACATGTACAAATTACCTCTAACCTGTACCCCGCACACTGACTTGGTACCGGTACCCCCTGTATAGCCTCGTTATTGTTGTGTTCTTGTGTCAATTTTATTATTTTTTACTTAAGTTTATTTGGTAAATATTTTCTTTACTCTTCTTGAACTGCAATGTTGGTTAAGGGCTTGTAAGTAGGCATTTCACGGTAAGGTCTACACTTGTTGTATTCAGCGCATGTGACAAAGTTTGATTTGATTTGGCATGGGCCCTCAGATCCTCAAAGTTCTACAGCTGCACCATTGAAAGCATCTTGACGGACTGCATCACCACTTGGTATGGCAACTGCTTGGCATCCGACCGCAAGGTGCTACACGGGGTAGTGCGTACGACCCAGTACATCACTGGGGCCGAGCTTCCTGTCATCCAGGACCTGTATACCAGGCGGTGTCAGAGGAAGGCCCTACAAATTGTCAAAAACTCCAGCCACCCAAAACTGTTCTCTCTGCTATGGCAACCGGTACCAGTGCACCAAGTCTGGAAACAACAGGACCCTGAACAGCTTCTACACCCAAATCATAAGACTGCTAAATAGTTCAAGCCAAATAATTACCCGGACTATCTGCATTGACCCTTTTTGAACAAACTCGTTTAACTTATCACAATGCAATAGCTACTCTACATTAGCTATCCTGTTGCCTAGTCACTTTACCCCTATCTACAGTATACGTACATACTTACCTCAATTACCTCCTACCACTGCACATCGACTCTACATTGGTAACCCAAGTATGTAGCCAAATTATCGTTACTCAATGTGTATTTATTCCTTATGTTATTATTTTTCCTTATTTTTGTATTTTTCTCTCTGCATTGTTGGGTAGGGCCCGTAAATAAGAATTTCACTGTTAGTCTACACGTTGGTTACGAAGCATGTAACAAATAACATTTGATTTGATTTTGATTTGATTTTATGGAGGGCGAGAGAGTGTGGAGAGACAGAGAAAGAGAGAGGCAGAGATAGAAGGGGAGGAGTAGAGAAGAACACATCTCATGGAGGACAATGGCCTCTGAAAATGAGATGGTCACCTGGAATGTCACTGGAGTGCAAAAACCTATGAAATGTGCAACATTGCCCAAACTTGCAACAAACTTGAGATGTGTTTCACTGATGAAAAGCAAACTAGAAGGAAGCAATAACTGTAAATACATCCATTTTGTTTTTACAATAAAACCAAACTAATAGAAGAATAACATAAGGATACGAAACGTAATTGATTTTTAACATGAGTATCTCGTCAATTCTGTTGTAACATTGGCCTTTATTTCCTGTGTGTCTTATACTATTCTATGTGTCCGTTTCATCCTTGTTTCCGTACCCGAGTGGCTATTTGGAACGCAGCAATAATTCTAAATATTTAAAAAGGTCACAATGCATTATGCATCTGGTGATACGTCAGAGTGGTTTTAAGCTGTGTGTGCTAATTCACTAATTAGAGGAAGGGACAAGTGTTACTATGTGGTCGAGATTGTAGCAAATGAGGTAGAAAATACTGGATTGTAGAAAAATATCAAAAGTATGTTTGATAAGTATACATCAAAGTGATGTCTGAATGTACAGTAACTGCCTAAATAATGGAAACAGCTGAGTAAATAATGGATACAAAGTATATTAAAAACAAGTGCTTCTACACAGGAATTAAGCAATTAACATCCCATCATGCTTAGGGTCATGTATAAAAATGCTGGGCAGCAGAGATCTCTGTCATGCCCTGATCTGTTTCAACTGTCCATGTGCTTGTATCCAACCCCCTCCCTTATCCCCTGGGTATTTATACCTGTGTTCTCTGTCTGTTGCCAGTTCATCTTGTTTGTCAAGTCAAACAGCATTCTGTCTCAGCTCCTGCTTTTCCCCAGTCTCTCCTTTTCTCGCACTCCTGGTTTTGACCCTTGCCTGTCCTATCTCTGAGCCTGCCTGCTCTCCTGTACCTTTGCCCCACTACTCTGGACTATCGACCCCTGCCTGTCGTTTGCCTGCCCTTGTTGCTGTAATAAACATTGTTACTTCAACACAGTGTGCATTTGGGTCTTACCTGAAACGTGATAGTATGAACTGGCCATGACTGACCCAGCAGACTTGGACCAGCTCTTCAACGCCAACTCCTCCCAAGGAGCCACTATAGGGAGGCACGAGGAGGAGTTGCTTCACGGTCTGATGGAAGGGTTCCAGGATGTGGCCGAACGTCACGACCAAACATTGGACGCATTACAGGAGCAATTCCATGGTTTGCCTACCAGGCAGCATACCACGACGGTAACCTCCCAGACCCTCAGTAACCCGGCTGGTAGCAGCACCGTCACCCCGGTGTCTCAGGAACCCCGCTTACCTCCCCTGGAGCTCTCCGGTGGAGATTCCAGAACCTGCCGGGCATTTCCCCCCCCATGCTCCCTCGTTTTTGTGCTGCAGCCTCCTTCGTTCCCCTCAGACTGCTCAAGGATAGCATACATCAGTATACGGCGGTGTGGGAGCAACAATCCGCTGTCTGCCTCAGTCTGGAGGTATTCGTGGCGGAGGTGAGAAGTTTTCGGGGCACCACGAGCCAAAACAGCTTGAATGCACCTTGGCATAGATTCTACAAGTGTCTGGAAATCCTATTGAAGGGATGCGACACCATACTTCTACAAGACATTCCATCCTTTGGTGTTTTGTTGACGGAAGAGGCGAAGCGAGAGGCTTCACTCTCACTAAAAACTGTCCAAAATAAGGCCAATGCGTTTTCTATGGGCTTATTTTCAACCTAAGTTTGTCGGCTGACTTCCCACTTTTGGGACAATGAGTCCTATTGTTAGGGTGGAGAAACCCAGCCTAAAACCCCAAACAGCAAGCAATGCAGATGTCAAAGCACAGTGGCTAGGAAAAAACTCCCTGGAAAGGCAGGAACCTAGGAAGAAACCTAGAGAGGAACCAGGCTCTGAGGGGTGGCCAGTCCTCTTCTGGCTGTGCCGGGTGGAGATTATAAGAGTACATGGCCAGCAGGGTCAAATAATAATCACAGTGGTTGTTGAGGGTGCAGTATCTCAGGACTAAATGTCAGTTAGCTTTTCATAGTTGAGCAGTCAGAGGTTTAGAGGTAGAGAGGTCTAGAGAGGGAGACAGAAAAACAGCAGGTCCGGGACAAGGTAGCACATCCGCACACTCCCCTGCCCAACATACACACACACACACACACACACACACACACACACACACACACACACCAAATACCTCACTCTCTCTCCCGCCCCCACTTTTATCTCGCTCTCCCTCCAAAACACCGAACATTGTTGTTTTTTTTCGAAGTCACCATCGAGACTCAGAGAGACCTCTGTGGCCAGGAGGATGTGAATATATCTAAGAACACACATTCAATATTCATTGTGGAGGAAGTTAATTATTATTTTTTTAATTATGTTTCTGTAAAAACAAATGTTTACCCCTTTTTCGTGATACCCCTTTTTCGTGATATCCAATTGGTAGTTACAGTCTTGTCCCATTGCTGCAACTCTCGTATGGTCCTCGGGAGAGGCGAAGGTTGAGAGCCGTGCGTCCTCCGAAACATAACCCAACCAAGCCACACTGCTTCTTGACACAATGCCCGCTTAACCCGCTTAAGCCAACCGCACCGATGTGTTGGAGGAAACACAGTACACCTGGCAACCGTGTCAGCGTGCAATGAGTCCGGCCTGCCACAGGAGTCGTTAGCGAGTGATGGGACATGGACATCCCTGCTGGCCAACCCCTCCCCGAACCCAGATGACGCTGGGCTAATTGTGTGCCTCCCCATGGGTCTCCCGGTCGCAGCCGGCCTGCGACAGAGCCTGTACTCAATCCCAGAATCTTCAGTGGCACAGAAATGCAGTGCCTTAGATGACTACGCCACTGGGGAGGCGTGAATATTTCTAAGAACACACATGACAACATTCGTTGTGAAGGATGTGACTTTTTCTAAGAACAGACATTCAATATTCATTGCGTTAGCATATGCCACTGCCAATACTGCTTTAATTGAAAACATCTCTTACATTTTTTTTTTTTAGGATGTGCCCTTTGAGCAGATACTGATGTCCCGCTGAGTAATTTAAAGTCCTTGGCCTTTCAAATGGCACATTTTACACAATCGCACGCATGCACGCACACACACACACACACACACACACACACACGCACACACGCACGCACGCACGCACGCGCGCACACACACACACACACACACACACACACACACACACACACACACACACACAGACACACACACACACACACACACACACTTTTTAAATGGCACATTTTACTGGGATTGTACTGACCCTGGCTTTTGACTGGTTGGTCTGTAGATAAGTGAGAGTTTTCTATTTTCACTCTCTTGTTCTCTCTCTCTCTCGGTCTCTCTCTAATCTTCTTGCTATTCTCAGTCCACTGCACACCTTTGGCACTGTCCCATTGTTCGCTGATCACCTGAAAATGGAAGCATTTTAGGCTGCTTCTCTATGAGTCAGGCTTTACACTTGGCTCTGTGAAGGCTTTGTGAATTCTCTGTGACGGCTTTGTGAAGTCTCAGTAAGGTTGCATTCCAAATGGCCCGTTAGTGTTCCAAATGGCCTATTAGTGTTCCCCAAAATTGTTCACCTTTATTTAACCAGGTAGGCCAGTTGAGAACAAGTTCTCATTTACAACTGCGACCTGGCCAATGGCCCCTTAGTGTTCCAAATGGCCGACCTCAGTGTTCCAAATGGCCGACCTCAGTGTTCCAAATGGCCCCTTAGTTTTCCAGATGAACACGTTAGTCCACTACCTTTGACTAGAGCTCTATGCACCCTTGCCAAAGTTATGCCCTATAAAGGAATATGGTGCCATTTGGAAAACAACCTGAACGACTGTTAAGATCTAACGCATGGCTTTCCCCCTGTTCACGACCTCTGCCCTCCCTAGAGGCGTGATTTCCAGCCGACCAACCAACCAACCAACCAAGGCTTCAAATAGCGAGCTTCCCTTTTTTTTAGAGCTGTTTCTGTATCTCTCTTCTTCTGTGTGAACCATGTCATGCGTCGTTGAACACAGTCTGGGTGGTTCATTACACACTGAGGGTTGCTCGTTAGCGAGGTATAGGGTGTATGCTAATTCAGATGTAACCAAGGATAAATAACACCTAATGATAAGGCCGTCGTTCTAAATTAACCACATTTTGTCTCCATCGACTTGCCTGGTTTAATAAAGGTTGCATAAATAAATAGAATAGTTTCAGAGGAGAGTAACACTGTGTTAGATAAAAAATTAGCACAGATGGTTTAGAAAAAAAATGTATATCTGTGTTTTTATATGGGCGAACAACATTTGCCAACTTACCTTCAAAACCTAATGTCATGTGATCATGTACTAGTTAATCCCCTTCTCAGCAGGATGAGAGCTAACTCACCATGGGATCTGGACTCACAACCCCCCCGATAAAGGTGACACTGCAGGTAGAGGTGTTGCTGCAGGTAGAGGTGTTACTGCAAGTAGAGGTGACACTGCAGGTAGAGGTGTTACTGCGGGTAGAGGTGTTACTGCAAGATTTATTTCAGTTATTTGCTTCCTGCAGTTGTTCAGTATCGTCAAAGTGAGAGGCCTATACATGTTACACAGCTGTTTTAAACACTGCAAATCCTCTGAATTATTGGTAGAGCTGTCTGACATCTCTGACACTTGGTGTTTGTTTTGATAAACACGTACAGTAGAGAAAAGCAGACCAATAAAGTGTGGATATAAATGTATTGATTTAACTAATTATGACAAATGTTGCGAAAATGTTGAGCAATGTAATAAAGTAATTACTTTTCAATTAAGTTATACATTACACATTATGTTGGCTGACAATTCGTTATCTACGCTATCCGTAAAGAACCGCATAGCTAGCTGCCTAACGTAACGTTAGTTGGCAACTAATACATCAGACTTGCCAGTATATTAACTATATGCTATCTAACTAACTACCCAACATTTATTGACTTGATTATTCACGTCATTCTTAGCTTAGCTAAATGGTATAGTCGTTGTGCGTTCTGAAAGGACATTGTTAATTCACTCTGGCTACATTGTTGATTCGATTTGATCTCGTCTGAGTGTGCCAAAGCACAGAATAACTGAGGAATTTACAAACGCTCAACACCTGTTAAATATATCCGATGTCAGTAAACATCGGCAAAAAAAAGCGTAATTAAATTGTTGCCAGCAGCACAGTTAGTCACCAACCCTCTGGATAACATGAAAACAGCCTAACCAGCTCTGCTAGGGAGAGTAAAATGGTCAGAGTGAGCTGTTCTCTCATTTGCGTTTGGCAGTAGCTAGCCAAAGTTAGCCGGGTTAGCATGGGTGCTTGACTGTCGTTGTGAGGTCAGAATGCTCAGATCAACCCTACACCTCGGCCAGAGCGTCGAGTGTACGATCCGAGAGCAAAAACGCTATGGAATTTACAAACGGACAATCTGACAACACAAACGACCCAGAGCGCACTCTGTCACTCCAGATTGAATTTACGAACACACCAGAAGTCGTATGATGTCTAGCTAGTAATGTGCTATGCTAACAAGCTAGCAAGAAGTTGCATAGTAACAGCAGCATCAACTTCTGGTAGACATGCGAAGCGCTAGTACGCTCAACTGAAAGGATATCGTTCGTTTAAAGTACACTAAAAATATTATAATAAAATTATTATCAATGATGGCCTAGGAACAGTATGTTTAACTGCCTTGTTCAGGGGCAGAACGACAGATTTGTACCTTGTCAGCTCGGGGATTTGAACTTGCAACCTTTCAGTTTCTAGTACAATGCTCTAACCACTAGGCTTCGCTGCCGCCCCATGATGCGTGTGTGTGTGCGTGTGTGCGTGCGTGTGTGTGTGTGTGTGTGCGTGTGCGTGCACGTGTGTGTGTGTGTGTGCGTGTGCGTGCGCGTGCGCACACACACACACACACACACACACACACACACACACACACACACACACACACACACACACACACAGCTAACGACTAGGCTAAATCTCCCCAGAAGCCTTCTCACGCATGCACGCGCACATGCGCACACAAGCGCACACACACACACACACACACACACACACACACACACACACACACACACACACACACACACACACACAACGTAATGTTTCTAATACTCCAAACTCTAATTCAGATCAGATGTAATCACTCTGATGGCAGTTTGACTCCTTTCTGTGTAATTGTTTCTCTCCCTCACTTCCTGGACAAAGTTTCCATCAAATATGGTCAAGTACTCTCATGGCTTTTTGGAGCTTTTTGTGAACTGCCTTGGCGCAGTGGTCAGAGCAGCACTCTTTGGTCAGAGCGGTGCTCTTTGGTCTGAGCAGCACTCTTTGGTCTGAGCGGCAATCTTTGGTCTGAGCGGCACTCTTTGGTCTGAGCGGCACTCTGGTCAGAGCAGCACGCTTTGGTCAGAGCAGCACTCTTTGGTCAGAGCAGCACTCTTTGGTCTGAGCAGCACTCTTTGGTCTGAGCAACACTCTTTGGTCTGAGCAACACTCTTTGGTCTGAGCAACACTCTTTGGTCCGAGCGGTGCTCGTTACCTCGGATCGTCATGAGTTCGTGCTGGCCAAAGGTTGTTCATTCGTTTTAGGTGAGGAAAGGTATATATCGACATTCTCAGGGCCTTTTGAAACATCCGAAATGGAAATTGTATTTCTAGTGATCAGCCCGTCTATATAGAACAAGGGTTAGAGGTTGAACAACTAGCTCTCACAGTCTCACGTCAGAATAACGCCCTGCATCTCGCTGCTAGTTTGCCTCTAAAGCTAAGAAGGGTTGGTCCTGGATGGGAGACAAGATGGAGGGCCAGTTTTAGGCCGTCTTTCCTCTGGTCTAAAAAAAAACAACAATAAAATATATCCCAATGTCCCAGCGCAGTGATTGAGGAAACATTACCCTGTGTTTGGGTGCCGTCTTTCGTATGGGATATTATTGAACCGGTGTCCTGACTCTCTGTGGTCAATAAAGATCCCATGGCACTTATAGTATTGTACGACTATCCTGGCTAAGTTCCCAATCTGGCTCTCATACCATCATGGCCACCTAATCATCCCCAGCTTCCAATTGGCTCATTCATCCCCCCCTCCTCTCCCCCGTAACTATTCCCCAGGTTGTTGCTGTCAATGAGAATGTGTCAACTTATCTGGTAAAATAAGGGTTAAATGAAAAATAATTAGATGTTCATTATTTTTTTTTTAAATGTCCAATTTTCAGGTGTTTAATGTTAACTTTAGGCATTAACTCTGACATCTGAAGGTCAAGGTTAAGTTTAGGCATTAAGTCTGGCATCTGAAGGTTAGGAATTAACTCTGAATGGTTCAAGTGAGGCTAAAGGTTAGGGATAAGCTGTCACCGAAAGACTGTTGCCTGGACCGTATTGAATGAAACTTGGGTTAGGGTTAGGTAACATGGTTAGGGTTAGGTAACATGGTTAGGGTTAGGTAACATGGTTAGGGTTAGGTAACATGGTTAGGTAACATGATTAGGGTTAGGTAACATGGTTAGGGTTAGGTAACATGGTTAGGGTTAAGTAACATGGTTAGGTAACATGGTTAGGTAACATGGTTAGGGTTAGGTAACATGTTTAGGGTTAAGTAACATGGTTAGGAAACATGTTTAGGGTTAGGGTAACAT
The DNA here is from genome assembly GCF_965601325.2 of Salmo salar. Lineage (NCBI taxonomy): Eukaryota > Metazoa > Chordata > Actinopteri > Salmoniformes > Salmonidae > Salmo > Salmo salar. Next base: position 100,329,790 of record NC_138302.1, read on the forward strand.
GGTTAGGGTTAGGTAACATGGTTAGGGTTAGGGTAACATGGTTAGGGTTAGGTAACATGGTTAGGGTTAGGTAACATGGTTAGGGTTAGGTAACATGTTTAGGGTTAAGTAACATGGTTAGGAAACATGTTTAGGGTTAGGTTTAGGGTAACATGGTTAGGGTTAGGTAACATGGTTAGGGTTAGGTAACATGGTTAGGGTTAGGTAACATGGTTAGGGTAACATGGTTAGGGTTAAGTAACATGGTTAGGTAACATGGTTATGGTTAGGTAACATGGTTACGGTTAGGTAACATGGTTAGGGTTAAGTAACATGTTTAGGGTTAACCTCTCTAGGGTCGGCAGGACGAAATCGTCCCACCTACGTAACAGCCAGTGGAATCCTGTGGCTCGTTATTCAAATACCTTAGAAATGCTATTACTTCAATTTCTCAAACATATGACTATTTTACACCATTTTAAAGACAAGACTCTCGTTAATCTAACCACACTGTCCGATTTCAAAAAGGCTTTACAACGAAAGCAAAACATTAGATTATGTCAGCAGAGTACCCAGCCAGAAATAATCAGACACCCATTTTTCGAGCTAGCATATAATGTCACAAAAACCCAGAAGACAGCTAAATGCAGCACTAACCTTTGATGATCTTCATCAGATGACACACCTAGGACATTATGTTATACAATACATGCATGTTTTGTTCAATCAAGTTCATATTTATATCAAAAACCAGCTTTTTACATTAGCATGTGACGTTCAGAACTAGCAAACTTCCGGTGAATTTACAAAAAATTTACTAAATTACTCACGATAAATGTTCACAAAAAGCATAACAATTATTTTAAGAATTGTAGATACAGAACTCCTCTATGCACTCGATATGTCCGATTTTAAAATAGCTTTTCGGTGAAAGCACATTTTGCAATATTCTCAGTAGATAGCCCGGCATCACAGGGCTAGCTATTTAGACACCCAGCAAGTTTAGCACTCACTAAAGTCAGATTTACTATAAGAAAAATGTTATTACCTTTGGTGTTCTTCGTCAGAATGCACTCCCAGGACTTCTACTACAATAACAAATGTTGGTTTGGTCCCAAATAATCCATAGTTATATCCAAACAGCGGCGTTTTGTTCGTGCGTTCTAGACACTATCCTAAAGGGTAAATAAGGGTGACGAGCATGGCGCAATTCGTGACAAAAGAATTCTAAATATTCCATTACCGTACTTCGAAGCATGTCAACCGCTGTTTAAAATCAATTTTTTTATGCCATTTTTCTCATAAAAAAGCGATAATATTCCGACCGGGAATCTGCGTTTAGATAAACAGACAAAGGAAAAGAAAGCATTCGGTCGAAGCGGGCACGCGCCTAAGCCCATAGTACTCTGAGTGGCCACTTGCCAAAAGCGATGAAGTGTTTCAGCTAGAGCCTGCCTCGATATCGTTCAACTTTTTCCCGGGCTCTGAGACCCTATGGAAGACGTAGGAAGTGTCACGTTATTGCACAGATCCTGAGTCTTCAATAAAAAGAGCCAAGATTAAACACTACTTCTCAGACAGGCCACTTCCTGCTTGAAATCTTCTCAGGTTTTGGCCTGCCATAGGAGTTCTGTTATACTCACAGACACCATTCAAACAGTTTTAGAAACTTTAGGGTGTTTTCTATCCAAAGCCAATAATTATATGCATATTCTAGTTACTGGGCAGGAGTAGTAACCAGATTAAATCGGGTACTTTTTTTATCCAGCCGTGTCAATACTGCCCCCTAGCCCTAACAGGTTAAGTAACATGGTTAGGAAACATGTTTAGGGTTAGGTAACATGGTTAGGGTTAGGTAACATGGTTAGGGTTAGGTAACATGTTTAGGGTTAAGTAACATGGTTAGGGTTAGGTAACATGTTTAGGGTTAAGTAACATGTTTAGGGTTAAGTAACATGGTTAGGAAACATGTTTAGGGTTAAGTAACATGGTTAGGGTTAGGTAACATGTTTAGGGTTAAGTAACATGTTTAGGGTTAAGTAACATGGTTAGGAAACATGTTTAGGGTTAGGTAACATGGTTAGGGTTAGGTAACATGGTTTGGGTTAGGTAACATGGTTAGGGTTAAGTAACATGTTTAGGGTTAAGTAACATGTTTAGGGTTAAGTAACATGGTTAGGAAACATGTTTAGGGTTAGGTAACATGGTTAGGGTTAGGTAACATGGTTAGGGTTAGGTATCATGGTTAGGGTTAGGTAACAGGGTTAGGGTTAGGTAACATGGTTAGGGTTAGGTAACATGGTTAGGGTTAGGTAACAGGGTTAGGGTTAGGTAACATGGTTAGGGTTAGGTAACATGGTTAGGTAACATGGTTAGGGTTAGGTAACATGGTTGGGGTAACATGGTTAGGGTAACATGGTTAGGGTTAGGTAACAGGGTTAGGGTTAGGTAACATGGTTAGGGTTAGGTAACATGGTTAGGTAACATGGTTAGGGTTAGGTAACATGGTTAGGGTAACATGGTTAGGGTAACATGGTTAGGGTAACATGGTTAGGGTTAGGTTACATGGTTAGGGTAACATGGTTAGGGTTAGGTAACATGGTTAGGGTTAGGGTTAGGTAACATGGTTAGGGTTAGGTAACATGGTTAGGTAACATGGTTAGGGTTAGGTAACATGGTTAGGGTAACATGGTTAGGGTTAGGTAACATGGTTAGGGTAACATGGTTAGGGTAACATGGTTAGGGTAACATGGTTAGGGTTAGGTAACATGGGTAGGGTTAGGTAACATGGTTAGGGTAACATGGTTAGGGTTAGGTAACATGGTTAGGGTAACATGGTTAGTTAACATGGTTAGGGTTAGGTAACATGGTTAAGGTAACATGGTTAGGGTTAGGTAACATGGTTAGGGTAACATGGTTAGGGTAACATGGTTAGGGTTAGGGTAACATGGTTAGGGTAACATGGTTAGGGTTAGGTAACATGGTTAGGGTAACATGGTTAGGGTTAGGCAACATGGTTAGGGTTAGGTAACATGGTTAGTGTTAGGTAACATGGTTAGGGTAACATGGTTAGGGTAACATGGTTAGGGTAACATGGTTAGGGTTAGGTAACATGGTTAGGGTAACATGGTTAGGGTAACATGGTTAGGGTTAGGTAACATGGTTAGGGTAACATGGTTAGGGTAACATGGTTAGGTAACATGGTTAGGGTAACATGGTTAGGGTTAGGTAACATGGTTAGGGTAACATGGTTAGGGTTAGGTAACATGGTTAGGGTAACATGGTTAGGGTTAGGTAACATGGTTAGGGTAACATGGTTAGGGTAACATGGTTAGGGTAACATTGTTAGGTAACAGGGTAACATGGTTAGGGTAACATGGTTAGGTAACAGGGTAACATGGTTAGGGTAACATGGTTAGGTAACAGGGTAACATGGATAGGGTAACATGGTTAGGTAACATGGTTAGGGTAACATGGTTAGGGTAACATGGTTAGGTAACATGGTTAGGGTAACATGGTTAGGGTAACATGGTTAGGGTAACATGGTTAGGGTAACATGGTTAGGTAACATGGTTAGGGTAACATGGTTAGGGTTAGGGTAACATGGTTAGGGTAACATGGTTAGGGTAACATGGATAGGGTAACATGGTTAGGTAACATGGTTAGGGTAACATGGTTAGGTAACAGGGCTCCCTGTTGCCTCTAGTGGCTGGTTTCCACATCGTCTCTCGACGTCCTCCGACATGAAGGTAACATGGTTAGGGTTAAGTAACATGGTTTGGGTTAGGTAACATGTTTAGGGTTAAGTAACATGTTTAGGGTTAAGTAACATGGTTAGGAAACATGTTTAGGGTTAGGTAACATGGTTAGGGTTAGGTAACATGGTTAGGGTTAGGTAACAGGGTTAGGGTTAGGTAACAGGGTTAGGGTTAGGTAACAGGGTTAGGGTTAGGTAACAGGGTTAGGGTTAGGTAACAGGGTTAGGGTTAGGTAACATGGTTAGGGTTAGGTAACATGGTTAGGGTAACATGGTTAGGGTAACATGGTTAGGGTTAGGTAACATGGTTAGGGTAACATGGTTAGGGTAACATGGTTAGGGTAACATGGTTAGGGTAACATGGTTAGGGTAACATGGTTAGGGTTAGGTAACATGGTTAGGTAACATGGTTAGGGTAACATGGTTAGGGTTAGGTAACATGGTTAGGGTTAGGTAACAGGGTTAGGGTTAGGTAACATAGTTAGGGTAACATGGTTAGGTAACATGGTTAGGGTTAGGTAACATGGTTAGGGTAACATGGTTAGGGTTAGGTAACATGGTTAGGGTAACATGGTTAGGGTAACATGGTTAGGGTTAGGTAACATGGTTAGGGTAACATGGTTAGGGTTAGGTAACATGGTTAGGGTAACATGGTTAGGGTTAGGGTAACATGGTTAGGGTAACATGGTTAGGGTAACATGGTTAGGGTTAGGTAACATGGTTAGGGTAACATGGTTAGGGTTAGGTAACATGGTTAGGTAACATGGTTAGGGTAACATGGTTAGGGTTAGGGTAACATGGTTAGAGTTAGGTAACATGGTTAGGGTTAGGTAACAGGGTTAGGGTTAGGTAACATGGTTAGGGTAACATGGTTAGGGTTAGGTAACATGGTTAGGGTAACATGGTTAGGGTTAGGTAACATGGTTAGGGTAACATGGTTAGGGTAACATGGTTAGGTAAAATGGTTAGGGTAACATGGTTAGGGTAACATGGTTAGGGTAACATGGTTAGGGTTAGGTAACATGGTTAGGGTTAGGTAACATGGTTAGGGTAACATGGTTAGGGTAACATGGTTAGGGTAACATGGTTAGGTAACATGGTTAGGGTAACATGGTTAGGGTAACATGGTTAGGGTTAGGGTAACATGGTTAGGGTAACATGGTTAGGGTTAGGGTAACATGGTTAGGGTAACATGGTTAGGGTAACATGGTTAGGGTTAGGGTAACATGGTTAGGGTAACATGGTTAGGGTAACATGGTTAGGGTAACATGGTTAGGTAACAGGGCTCCCTGTTGCCTCTAGTGGCTGGTTTCCACATCGTCTCTCGACGTCCTCCGACATGAATGGACTTTGAATACTGACTTATATAACAGGTGACCTGTCTGTGTTGAGTCATGGAGTCTCACCTTTACAGCTAGAAAGAAGTTCTGATCCAAACTCCTGCACGGAACCAGCATGTGCCCAATTAACAAACGAAAGGTGGCGTGGGGACACACATTCGGGTTGGTAAAGCCTGTGTGTCCCTTCCAACCCAAACCGACTATGTCATGTTGTGTTGGCTACAGCGTTACAGCTGTGGAGTGAAATGTGATGTTTTTCTGATGCTCTTTCACCCTTTCAGTCAGAGTTCTCCTGGGGCTCCTGTGTGTGTGTGTGTGTGTGTATGTGTGTGTGTGTGTGTGTGTGTGTGTGTGTGTGTGTGTGTGTGTGTGTGTGTGTGTGTGTGTGTGTGTGTGTGTGTGTGTGTGTGTGTGTGTGTGTATAACAAGCCCTATTCCTCTCCATGTAAGTCAGATGGGGGCTTTTCTTCTCCGACATCCACTGCAGGGGTTGTAGTTGTGAAAATGTCAGGTAATTGATTCTTGGTTGGCATGTGTGTGTGTGTGTGTGGTGAGCCTGCGTGCCTGCCTGCCTGCCTGCCTGCCTGCCTGCCTGCCTGCCTGCCTGCGTGTGTATGTATGTGTGTGTTGTTGAAGCTATCGCCACCCAAGTCGTTTGTGCTGATCGCAAACAATTTTCTGTTTCGTGCGAGCGTCTTACGTATTGTTAATTGATAGCCCAAAGCTGGATTTGCAAGAATGTTGAACTTCCCTGGAAAGTCAATCTGCCCTGGGTGCTTTACATTATCATGCAGGATTTAACAAGTATTTTACTCATTACTTATTATACATGTTGTAGCTTAATGAGAGACGAGAGAAGACAGGTTCTCTAAACATCCCGGTAGGTAGAGTAGACTAAGCCAAGGATGATCAACGGTGTTATTTACCGTAAATGTCTCTAACAAACAAATACATACACTATATATATATACATATATATATATATATATACACAGGTGCTTCTACACCTGCATTACTTGCTGTTTGGGGGTTTTAGGCTGAGTTTTCTGTACAGCACTTTGAGATATCAGCTGATGTAAGAAGGGCTATATAAATACATTTGATTTGATTTGATTAGATATTCAAAAGTATTCGGACACCCTTTTGAAAATGAATGGATTCGGGCTATTTCAGCCAACACCTGTTGCTGACAGATGTATAAAAAATCGAGCTCAGAGCTCAGGCTACATCCGTTTGTTAAAGCTACGGAACAACACTAATACCCGAGTCAGCTAGACAAGATGATGATGAGCAGCACTCAGCTCAACTCAGTTAAAACATTTTCGTAGCCTCACCAATATCCAAACGGAGATTGATTGATTGATTGATTTATCAAGACGAGTCCCCCCCCCCCCCCCCCTCCCCCGATGACACTGTCCCAGTCAAAACGGTGCCGAAATGATCATCTAGTTGACCATATGGCTATTGCTTTAAATTAGTACAACGGTTGGATATAACTTGGGGAGTTTCAGTATAAGCAAAAAAAATGTACACATGCATTCATTTGCATTAGTCTACTTTAGTCCAATATTTCATTTACATTTACATTTTAGTCATTTAGCAGACGCTCTTACCCAGAGCGACCTTACAGTAGTGAATGCATACATTTCATTTTTTATTTTTTTTATATTTTTTTTCAGTGATATTGATTTAACACACACACACACACACACACACATATCGCCTTGGATCTCGAGTGACCTGGCTACACACACACACTCACACTCACACTCACACACACACACTCCCAAACACACACTCTCAAACACACACTCTCAAACACACACTCTCTAATCCACTATATAATAATAGAACAGAAATCATACTTAAAGGATGTAGTGATGGCTGACAAGGTCATGTGCATGTGGTGTGTTTCTCTACATACGATATAGAACTCTTCTGTTCTCTCTCTCATCCCGTCAGGTGTAGATGTGTCCTCTCTCATCCCGTCAGGTGTAGATGTGTCCTCTCTCATCCCGTCAGGTGTAGATGTGTCCTCTCTCATCCCGTCAGGTGTAGATGTGTCCTCTCTCATCCCGTCAGGTGTAGATGTGTCCTCTCTCATCCCGTCAGGTGTAGATGTGTCCTCTCTCATCCCATCAGGTGTAGATGTGTCCTCTCTCAAGGTCTTAGGGGCCAAGCCAAATGTATTCAGCCTGCTGTTGAGCCTTCTTCACCACGCTGTGTGAAGGTACCATTTCTGGTCCTCAGTGATGTGTACGCCGAGGAACTTGAAGCTTTTGACCTTTTCCAATGCGGCCCCTCGATGTAGATGTGGGGGTGCTGTCTCTGCTGTCTCCTGTAGTCCACGATCAGCTCCTTTGTTTTGTTGATGTTGAGGGAGAAGTACTTTTCCTGGCACCACTCTCCCAGGGCCGTCACCTCCCGGTAGGCTGTCTCATCTTTGCCTGGTAATCAGGCCTGCCACTGCTGTGTCATCAGCAAACTTGATGATTGAGTTGGAGACGTGTATGACGTGTCTTAGCCCCAAATGCCTCCCTATTCCCCATTCAGAGCCCTGGTCACTATGTAGAGAATATGGCGTCATTTGGGATGGTAGTCACTGACAACTTCGGATCTCTCTCTAGAACCCTTACCTCATCGCTCACCTCACCGCTCACCTCACCGCTCACCTCACCGCTCACCTCAGCTCACACCTACTGAGATAAGCTGTTTTAAAGATGTAACAGTTTATTAAAGCTGACAGCGTGTGTTTACAGCATGGTTGAAAAAGATGAGGAGGAGGAGGAGGAATAGATCGACTTCAACTGAGAACACAGATGGAGATTGTTCACCCTGAGCGAACAGATAGGATGATAGAACCTGCCTTCCTGCCTGCCATCGTATCTGGAGGGAAGAGAGTGACAACACCAGAGTAAAGTATTGGGTGTTATTTCAATTGAACATGAAGGAGAGAAAAAGAAAGGATGTTTTAGAGAGAGAGACAGTGACAGAGAGAGAGAGAGACAGAGAGAGAGAGAGAGAGAGAGACAGAAAGAGAGAACGAGAGAAAGAGAGAGAGAGAGAGAGAGAGAGAGACAGACAGAGACAGACAGAGACAGACAGACAGAGACAGACAGAGACAGACAGACAGAGAGAGAAATAGAGAGCGAGAGACAGACAGACAGACAGACAGAGACAGACAGACAGAGAGAGAGAGAAATAGAGAGAGAGAGAAAAAGAGAGAGCGGGAGAGTGAGAGAGACTTTGATGAATAGTGTAGTGTTGAGTTGGATCTGAATGGGCATGTTCTGTGACTGTCTGGTTTACAGGGCTAATTATATATTTTCACACCTCCATCTTGCCTCAGGGAAATGGTGCTTGATTGCAACACAAGCCTGTGTGTTGGAAGCTGAGAGACGAGTAGGACACCTGTAGTTTGTGTGTGTGTGTGCATGTGTGTGTGTGTGTGCATGTGTGTGTGTGTGTGTGTGTATGTGTGTGTGTGTGGTGCCTGCATGTGTGTGTGTGTGTGTTTTCATGTCGTGCAGTGTCCAAAGCGAGTGTGTCCAAATGTGTAACAAATATAAACACCTACAAATTATTTTTTTATACACAGTACACTGAACAGAAATATTAACGCAACATGTAAAGTGTTGGTCTCATGTTTCATGAGCTGAAATAAAAGATCCTAGAAATGTTCCATACACACAAAAAGCTTATTTCTCTCAAATTTTGTTCACAAAATGTGTTTTTCAAACCTGTTAGTGAACATTTCTCTTTTGACAAGGGCTGCATTCCAAACACTTAACAGACACACCCCTCTGCCCTCAAATTAAGTGGACACGTCTGACGAGTATACACTTGCAGGGCAAAGGGGCGAGGGAGGAAGGAATTAATTTAAAATGGACTGCCCATTCCCGGAAATTCATCACTCGTTCGTCCAGCGATGATTGTGCTTTCAGCCACCGGTAGCTTGTGTGTGCTTTATATGCGCTACAGTCAATTATGACTATAGCTATATCATTATTAATATACGCCTACAGTAGGATAGCTAGTAAATGAATTAGCTAACTAACGTTAGCCTGCCTAGCTGGGACTTCTGAAGAAGGAAACATTTTTTATTTCTACAATTTCCAAAAGATAACCAAACAAAAACATCATTACTTTTATGAGACGTGTTTGTGCCGTCATGTGCATTAGTTGCACAATTTCTAACTTATTTACATTTCGTTTTTACTTACACTTGTATGTTGACTTCTCCATATTGGCGTTGAAGTTTTACATTTTAGCTGACTTTTCTTAGCGGATGTACAATCATCGCAAATTGAATTATGGGGCGTTTCAAGCCCTGAAGTGAACATAATTGTACACTCGCAAACTCGATCAAAAATGAGGGCTGAGGGGCTTACGTTGCTAACTTCCCTTGTTTGGCTAATCGCTTGGACAGAGGGCAAAGATGGTGACGGTGATTCCCCCAAGAAAGTCGCACTCTCCATGTATAAACTCACAGCAATTTAATGGGTATTTACCAATGTTTCGGCATCACTGTGCCTTCCTCAGGGTTTAAAATTATAATTTAACTTCTTACATCTAGACGTTCCGCTAGCGGAACACCTGCTCCAATATCCAATGATAGGCGTGGCGCGAATTACAAATTCCTCAAAAATACATAAACTTCAATTTTTCAAACATATGACTATTTTACAGCATTTTAAAGACAAGACTCTCCTTTATCTAACCACACTGTCCGATTTCAAAAAGGCTTTACAGCGAAAGCAAAACATTAGATTATGTCAGCAGAGTACCCAGCCAGAAATAATCAGACACCCATTTTTCAAGCTAGCATATAATGTCACAAAAAACAAAACCACAGCTAAATGCAGCACTAACCTTTGATGATCTTCATCAGATGACACACCTAGGACATTATGTTATACAATACATGCATGTTTTGTTCAATCAAGTTCATATTTATGTCATAACCCAGCTTTTTACATTAGCATGTGACGTTCAGAACTAGCATACCCCCCGCAAACCTCCGGTGAATTGACTAAATTACTCACGATAAACGTTCACAAAAAACATAACAATTATTTTAAGAATTATAGATACAGAACTCCTTTGTGCAATCGAGGTGTCCGATTTTAAAATAGCTTTTCGGTGAAAGCACATTTTGCAATATTCTGAGTAGATAGCCCAGCCATCACGGCTAGCTATTTAGACACCCAGCAAGTTTAGCCCTGACCAAACTCCGATTTACTATTAGAAATGTTTATTACCTTTGGTGTTCTTCGTCAGAATGCACTCCCAGGACTGCTACTTCAATAACAAATGTTGGTTTGGTTCAAAATAATCCATTGTTATATCCAAATAGCGGCGTTTTGTTCGTGCGTTCAAGACACTATCCGAAGTGTAAATAAGGGTCACGAGCACGACGCATTTCGTGACAAAAGATTTCTAAATATTCCATTACCGTACTTCGAAGCATGTCAACCGCTGTTTAAAATCAATTTTTATGCCATTTTTCTCGTAAAAAAGCGATAATATTCCGACCGGGAAACCGTGTATATGTACAAAGAGAGAGAAAATAAAAGCATGGGATCCCCTTGTGCACGAGCCTGAGTCTCACAGTACTGTGACCAGCCACTATCCAAGTGCTACTTTTTTTCAACCAGAGCCTGCAAAGCCACGATTCAGCTTTTTGCCACCTTCTGAGAGCCCATGGGAGCCGTAGGAAGTATCACGTAACAGCAGAGATCCCCTGTAATGGATAGAGATAATCAAGAAGGGCAAGAAATGGTCAGACAGGGCACTTCCTGTAAGGAATCTTCTCAGGTTTTGGCCTGCCAAATGAGTTCTGTTATACTCACAGACACCATTCAAACAGTTTTAGAAACTTTGGAGTGTTTTCTATCCAAAGCTAATAATTATATGCATATTCTAGTTTCTGGGCAGGAGTAATAATCAGATTAAATCGGGTACGTTTTTTATCCGGCCGTGAAAATACTGCCCCCTATGAAAACAGGTTAATGGGTAATTAGCAACGTTTCAGCATCACTGTGCCTTCCTCAAGGTTTATAGTTATAATTTAATGGGTATTTACCAACGTTTCAGCATCACTGCGCCTTCCTCAAGGTTTATAGTTATAATTTAATGGGTATTTACCAACGTTTCAGCATCACTGTGCCTTCCTCAAGGTTTATAGTTATAATTTAATGGGTATTTACCAACGTTTCAGCATCACTGTGCCTTCCTCAAGGTTTATAGTTATAATTTAATGGGTATTTACCAACGTTTCAGCATCACTGTGCCATCCTCAGGGTTTATAGTTATAGTTTACTCGCCGTTACTCAGCGCCTCCACACAAACTCATTTTTCTGGGTGTGTGCCAGCTCATGTTTTTTAATCGGGGATTCCCCAAAGAGCGTAAGATGAGGGTAAGTGGAGGAGGGTGTGTCTTTTTATGAGTTTGAAACACAGCCAAGATGATCCATCCACCTGACAAGAGTGTCATATCAAGAAGCTAATTAAACAGCATGGTCAGTACACAGGTGCACCTTGTGCTGGGGACAATAAAAGGCCATTCTGAAATTGGCAATTTTGTCACACAACACAATGCCACCAATGTTTCACGTTTTGAGGCAGCGTGCAATTGACATGCTGACTGCAGGAATGTCTACCAGAGCTGTTGCCAGATCATTTAATATTCATTTCTCTACCATAAGCCACCTCCAACATCGTTTTAGTGAATTTGGCAGTACGTCCAACTGGCCTCACAACCGCAGACCACATGTAACCACAACTGCCCAGGACCTCCACATGCTTCTTCACCTGCTGGATCATCTGATGAAACTGTGGGTTTGCACAGCCAAAGAATTTCTGCACAAACTTTCAGAAACCGTCTCAGGGAAGATTGTCTTCCAGAAATGCTTACCTTTGACGTGATGGCCTCTGGCACGCTGGAGAAGTGTACTCTTCACGGGTGAATCCCAGACATTGTGTATGGCGTGAGCCGTTTGCTGATGTCAACAGTGCCACATGGTGGTGGTGGGGCGATTGTATGGGTAGGCATAAGCTACGGATAATGAACACAATTGCATTTTTATCAATAGCAATTTGAATGCACAGAGAAATTATGAAGAGATCCTGAGGCTCATTGTCGTGCTATTCATTCGCCGCCATTACCTCATGTTTCAGAATCATAATGCACAGCCCCAATGTAACAAGGATCTGTACACAATTTCTGGAAGATGAAAATGTCCCAAGTTCCTCCATGGCTTGCATACTCACCAGACAAGTTACCCATTGAGCATGTTTGGGATGCTCTGGATCGATGTGTACAACACCATGAAGCAGAGCTGGGTATGCTGTTTTCATGCTATCCAGAGCGTAGGCGACTGTAACTGTGCTGCTCGCAACAATTTAATTACGCTTTTTTTGTCGATGTTTACTGACACCGGCCATATTCAACGGGTGTTGAGCGTTCATAAATTCTGCGCTCTGGCACACTCAGACGAGAGTGCTCTGAAATAGGAATAGCCAGAATTAACAACGTTCATTGAGAACTCACAACCACTATACCATGTAGCTAAGAATGAGGTTCATTATCAAATCAATAAATGTTGGGTAGTTAGTTAACATACCGGTACGTACTGTAATGCTATGCTGATCGTAGGGATAGAGTAGCTAACGAATTGTAAGCCAACATAACGTGTAACGTAACTTAGTTGAAAAGTCATTACTTTATTGCATCGCTAAAAATTTTCCAAAAATGTGTCATAATTAGTTAAAGAATTTGAATCCACTCTCGTATCCCCTCCCGTTCTCCCACATGGTTCAATTCTCGGGCCGACTCTTTTCTCTGTATATATCAATGATGTTGCTTTTGCTGCTGGAGATTCTCCGATCCACCTCTTCGCAAACGACACCATTCTGTATACATCTGGCCCTTCTTTGGACACTGTGTTTAACAAACCTCCAAACGAGCTTCAATGCCATACAACTCTCCTTCCGTGGCCTCCAACTGCTTTCAAATGCTAGGAAAACTGAATGCGTGCTCTTCAACCGATCACTGCCCGCACCTGCCCGCCCGACTAGCATCACTAGTCTGGACGGTTCTGACTTAGAATATGTGGACAATTACAAACACCTAGGTGTCTGGCTAGACTGTAAACTCTCCTTCCAGACTCACATTAAACATCTCCAATCCAAAATTAAATCTAGAATCGGCTTCCTATTTCGCAACAAAGCCTCCTTCACTCATGCTGCCAAACATACCCTCGTAAAACCGACTATCCTACCGATCCTTGACTTCGGTGATGTCATTTACAAAATAGCCTCCAACACTCTACTCAGCAAATTAGATGCAGTCTATCACAGTGCCATCTGTTTTGTCACCAAAGCCCCATATACTACCCACCACTGTGACCTGTATGCTCTCATTGGCTGGTCCTCGCTACATATTCGTCGCCAAACCCACTGGCTCTAGGTCATCTATAAGTCTTTACTAGGTAAAGCCCTGCCTAATCTCAGCTCACTGGTCACCATAGCAGCACCCACCCGTAGCACGCGCTCCAGCAGGTATATTTCACTGGTCATCCCAAAGCCAACACATCCTTCGGCAGCCTTTCCTTCCAGTTCTCTGCTGCCAATGACTGGAACGAATTGCAAAAAATCACTGAAGCTAGAGACTTATATATCTCTCTCTAACTTTAAGCATCAGCTGTCAGAGCAGCTTACCGATCACAGCACCTGTACATAGCCCATCTGTAAATAGCCCACCCAACTACCTCATCCCCCATATTGTTATTATTTTTTGTTGTTGCTCTTTTGCATCCCAGTATCTCTACTTGCACATCATCATCTGCACATCTATCACTCCACTGTTAATGCTAAATTGTAATTATTTCACCTCTATGGCCTATTTATTGCCTTATCCTCCCTAATATTACTCCATTTGCACACACTGTACATAGACTTTTTCTATTGTGTTATCTTCCCTTGCTGTCAGGTGAAGAGAAACCTTACAAACAAACTGCCGAAACAAACATAACAGCTGACATTATGAAGTGAGGATTTGACCCGCAACACATTTTGGTATTGCTATAACCGTGATTCTCATCAATAAATTAATCAGATAGCTCAGTGCTATAATGATAATAATAACGATGAGCCATTTTTTTACATAAAATATTCCTCAAGACATTCATTTCATCGAAGGTGAAACTTCTGTGAATAGAAGTATTCAGTCTCAGCATGAGACCTTGGCTTGGGTTGGCTTTAGTTACATAGCTAGGTGCTGTGTAGATATTCACTTCTCTCTCTCTCTCTCTCTCTCTCTCTCTCTCTCTCTCTCTAACTAATTAAAAGCGTTAATGTTGTTGTTTGGGAGGAAGTTAAGGTGATTTATAGAGCAGTTGATCAGAGTCTCGACTCGTTTCGTCTCAATACCCCGCGATCACCAACAGACAGGGACGACTTTATTTATGCACCGGTGGTTGCTATGGAAACCCCCCCCCCCCCTCCCACAGATAGACAGACATTGGGAAGTGCTAAAAGTTTGATACAAAAAAAAAAAAAAAAAAAACATCAGTAATTTAGTGGCGCTGGTTGGGTTTGGTGACAATAGTAAATTACAGGGTTCTTTATTATTCCATTGTTGCACTGTGGAACACGCATCAGCAGCAAACATGTTATTTCAGAACTTCGAGACCTTGATTTAAACTGTTGTCTCATTGGTCTACAATTCAATGCTCTCAGTAACAGATAAATGTATCTATTTTTTTATTGCAATTGAATGGGAGTGTACAGCTGTGTGCTACCCAGATGTCCTTTTGGTCATTGACTGCAGGAAAGGGCTTCGTTAAGCAGAGTAAAGTGTTTACATGAGTAATACTCAGCCTTCTGTCATAATCAGTTTCATATTGAATTAGATAAAAGTAAAAAAAAAAAAAAAAAACGTTTTTAACACAACATTTTATTTATTTAATAATGCCAGAGAAGCCGGTGTTTACAGTATATGCCGTCTGAAGTTTGCCAATGAACATCTGAATGACTCAGAGGACAACTGGGTGAATGTGTTGTGGTCAGATGAGACCAAAATGGAGCTCTTTGACATCAACTCAACTCGCCGTGTTTGGAGGTGGAGGAATGCTGCCTATGACCCCAAGAACACCATCTCCACCGTCAAACATGGAGGTGGAAACATTATGCTTTGGGGGTGTTTTTCTGCTAAGGGGACAGGACAACTTCACCGCATCAAAGGGACGATGGACGGGGCCATGTACCGTCAAATCTTGGGTGAGAACCTCCTTCCCTCAGCCAGGGCATTGAAAATGGATTGTGGATGGGTATTCCAGCATGACAATGACCCAAAACACACGGCCAAGGCAACAAAGGAGTGGCTCAAGAAGAAGCACATTAAGGTCCTGGAGTGGCCTAGCCAGTCTCCAGACCTTAATCCCATAGAAAATCTGTGGAGAGAGCTGAAGGTTCGAGTTGCCAAATGTCAGCCTCGAAACTTTAATGACTTGGAGAAGAGCTGCAAAGAGGAGTGGGACAAAATCCCTCCTGAGATGTGTGCAAACCTGGTGGCCAACTACAAGAAACGTCTGACCTCTGTGATTGCCAACAAGGGTTTTGCCACCAAGTACTAAGTCATGTTTTGCAGAGGGGTCAAATACTTATTTCCCTCATTAAAATGCAAATCAATTTATAACATTTTTGACATGCGTTTTTTTTTAGTTTTTGTTGTTATTCTGTCTCTCACTGTTGAAATAAACCTACCATTAAAATTATAGACTGATCATTTCTTTGTCAGTGGGCAAACGTACAAAATCAGCAGGGGATCAAATACTTTTTTCCCTCACTGTACATACACTAACACAACATTAAACAAAACTATAAACACACATACAGTACAACATACTGGCTGGCAACGTTCTTATCCCTTGCTTGCTAGCTAGCCAACTACGGCTAACTTTCAGCCACGTCAAAAAGTGCAGCCAGAATATCAACAAAGTAGACTCATTTGCGTTTGTTTTAAGCTGTTTTCTAGTGACATGTTTTGAGTATATCCATAACAATGAGCTAATGAGGCGTGATTTCGCCTGGCATAGAAAATGTGCTCTCTCGTCAGGATACTGTTGTTCAGAGGAGCTAGCCAACAACACAGCTAAACTCAATCACTTCAAACTGAAGCTGGAAAGACTGCAAATAAGCTGCGCTTTGTTTCGTTTGACCTTTTTTCAATTGACATTTCTTTGTGTATGTACACTGCTCAAAAAATAAAGGGAACACTTAAACAACACAATGTAACTCCAAGTCAATCACACTTCTGTGAAATCAAACTGTCCACTTAGGAAGCAACACTGATTGAAAATAAATTTCACATGCTGTTGTGCAAATGGAAGAGACAACAGGTGGAAATTATAGGCAATTAGCAAGACACCCCCAATAAAGGAGTGGTTCTGCAGGTGGGGACCACAGACCACTTCTCAGTTCCTATGCTTCCTGGCTGATGTTTTGGTCACTTTTGAATGCTGGCGGTGCTTTCACTCTAGTGGTAGCATGAGACGGAGTCTACAACCCACACAAGTGGCTCAGGTAGTGCAGCTCATCCAGGATGGCACATCAATGCGAGCTGTGGCAAGAAGGTTCGCTGTGTCTGTCAGCGTAGTGTCCAGAGCATGGAGGCGCTACCAGGAGACAGGCCAGTACATCAGGAGACGTGGAGGAGGCCGTAGGAGGGCAACAACCGAGCAGCAGGACCGCTACCACCGCCTTTGTGCAAGGAGGAGCAGGGGAAGCACTGCCAGAGCCCTGCAAAATTATCTCTAGCAGGCCACAAATGTGCATGTGTCTGCTCAAACGGTCAGAAACAGACTCCATGAGGGTGGTATGAGGGCCCGACGTCCATAGGTGGGGGTTGTGCTTACAGCCCAACACCTTGCAGGACGTTTGGCATTTGCCAGAGAACACCAAGATTGGCAAATTCGCCACTGGTGCCCTGTGCTCTTTACAGATGAAAGCAGGTTCACACTGAGCACGTGACAGACGTGACAGAGTCTGGAGACGCCGTGGAGAACGTTCTGCTGCCTGCAACATCCTCCAGCATGACCGGTTTGGCGGTGGGCCAGTCGTGGTGTGGGGTGGCATTTCTTTGGGGGGCCGCACAGCCCTCCATGTGCTCGCCAGAGGTAGCCTGACTGTCATTAGGTACCGAGATGAGATCCTCAGACCCCTTGTGAGACCATATGCTGGTGCGGTTGGCCCTGGGTTCCTCCTAATGCAAGACAATGCTAGACCTCATGTGGCTGGAGTGTGTCAGCAGTTTCTGCAAGAGGAAGGCATTGATGCTATGGACTGGCCCGCCCGTTCCCCAGACCTGAATCCAATTGAGCACATCTGGAACATCATGTCTCGCTCCATCCACCAACGCCACATTGCACCACAGACTGTCCAGGAGTTGGCGGATGCTTTAGTCCAGGTCTGGGAGGAGATCCCTCAGGAGACCATCCGCCACCTCATCAGGAGCATGCCCAGGCGTTGTAGGGAGTTCATACAGGCACGTGGAGGCCACACACACTACTGAGCCTCATTTTTGACATGTTTTAATGACATTACATCAAAGTTGGATCAGCCTTTAGTGTGGTTTTCCACTTTAATTTTGAGTGTGACTCCAAATCCAGACCTCCATGGGTTGATAAATTGGATTTCCATTGATTATTTTTGTGTGATTTTGTTGTCAGCACATTCAACTATGTCAAGAAAAAAGTATTTAATAAGATTATTTCTTTCATTCAGATCTAGGATGTGTTGTTTAAGTGTTCCCTTTATTTTTTTGAGCAGTATATATATCCATGAGAAAGATGCCAGCTGATTCATGATTTTGACTGGCTGAGAAGCTCTGCCTGCCTGTCTGTCTCGTCCCGACTCACGACACGTTCATTACAATAGATCCAATTCGAATTGTTAAACAATATTGCAAATGTCGAAGAGACAGAAAGCTAGGTTTATTCTCTGCTGTTGAAAACTAAATGTTTAGTCTAAAAGAAATGTGAGATAATGTTTAGATGTTTTTATAGTGAAGATCAAGTTTATTGTAACGATCGTCGTGCAGGAAGGAAGAAGTGGACCAAGGCGCAGCTGGGAGCGAACTCATGTTATTTATTACAGACTGAAATAACACGGTCAAAACAGAGAATAAACGTATCGCTACTGCTCCAACAAAAAGAGACAACAACCCACAAACATCGTGGGGGGAAAAGGAACTTAAATATGATTCCCCAATCAGAGGCAACTAGTGACAGCTGTCTCTGATTGGGAATCGACAGAACCCAACATAGAAATACGCCCCAAGCAAGGCTATACCAAAAACATAGAAAATAAACTATAGAAATGCCACACCCTGACCAAAATAGAAGAGTTCACCTGGTCAGGGCGTGACATTTATAAATTGCCTGGCTTGGCTGATGACACAATGGATTGTGCAGTCAGATGGAACATAGCAAATAGGCATCTTAACGTCATAGATTTAACCAGTGGTAAGTTGTTGAATAGACACGGGCTGGAATGCGGTTTTAACCAATCAGCATTCAGAATTAGACACACTCAATGTACAACGTCACATACACCGGATAGGTGCAGTGAAATGTGTTGTTTTACAGGGTCAGCCGTAGTAGTATGATAGATGTTGTACAGGGTCAGCCATAGTAGTATGTTAGGTGTTGTTTTACAGGGTCAGCCATAGTAGTATGATAGGTGTTGTTGTACAGGGTCAGTTATAGTAGTATGATAGGTGTTGTTTTACAGGGTCAGCCATAGTAGTATGATAGGTGTTGTTGTACAGGGTCAGCCATAGTAGTATGATAGGTGTTGTTTTACAGGGTCAGCCATAGTAGTATGATAGGTGTTGTTTTACTGGGTCAGTCATAGTAGCATGATAGGTGCAGTGAAATGTGTTGTTTTATACAGGGTCAGTCATAGCAGCATGATAGGTGCAGTGAAATGTGTTGTTTTATACAGGGTCAGCCGTAGTAGTACGGTGCCCCTGGAGTAAATAAAGGTGAAGTCCTCTGCTCAAGGGAACAGAGACATATTTTTCACCTTGTAGGTTATTTGAAACTGCGACCTTTCAGTTCCTGTCCCAACGCTCTAAGTGCTAGGCTACATGACATGTCCCTGGCTACGTCCCCGTGCTATGTCACCTGGCTACGTCCCCTTGCTATGTCCCCTGGCTACATGACATGCCAATGGCTACGTCCCCTGGCTACGTCCCCTGGCTACGTCTCCTAGCTACGTCCCCTGGCTACGTCCCCTGGCTACGTCCCCTGGCTACGTCCCCTTGCTATGTCCCCTAGCTACGTCCCCTGGCTACGTCCCCTAGCTACGTCCCCTGGCTACGTCCCCTTGCTATGTCCCCTGGCTACGTCCCCTTGCTATGTCCCCTAGGTACATGACATGCCAATGGCTACGTCCCCTAGCTACGTCCCCAGGCTACGTCCCCTGGCTACGTCCCCTGGCTACGTCTCCTAGCTACGTCCCCAGGCTACGTCCCCTGGCTACGTCCCCTGGCTACGTCCCCTAGCTATGTCCCCAGGCTACGTCCCCTGGCTACGTCCCCTGGCTACGTCCCCTGGCTACGTCCCCTGGCTACGTCCCCTGGCTACATTACTGTTGTTCAGTTGGATGATAAAATAGGAGTTTATGATATGAAAACTCATGGCATCTAGGCACAGCCATTTCAAATCAGACATCAGACTCCACTCAATGGCTTTGTTAAAAAATCTCCATGGTTTGTCCTAGGACCAAATCAAATTATTTGTTTTCTTGGCTCAAACCAGGGCTCAAACCAGAGCACAAATCAGGGCTTTAACCAGGGCTGTAACCAGGAATAAGTAGGACTCTAACCAGGGCTGTAACCAGGACTAAGTAGGACTCTAACCAGGGATATAAGCAGGGCTCAAACCAGGGCTCAAACCAGGGCTCTAAGCAGGGCTGTAACCAGGACTAAGTAGGACTCTAACCAGGGATATAAGCAGGGTTCTAAGCAGGACTCTAACCAGGGCTGTAACCAGGACTAAGTAGGACTCTAACCAGGGCTCTAACCAGGGCTCTAACTAGGGCTCTAACCAGGACTCTAACCAGGACTCTAACCAGGACTCTAACCAGGGCTCTAACCAGGACTCTAACTAGGACTCTAACCAGGACTCTAACCAGGGATATAACCAGGGCTCTAACCAGGACTCTAACCAGGGCTCTAACCAGGACTCTAACCAGGACTCTAACCAGGGCTCTAACCAGGACTCTAACCAGGGCTGTAACCAGGGCTGTAACCAGGGCCCTAACCAGGACTCTAACCAGGGCTGTAACCAGGGCTCTAACCAGGGCTCTAACCAGGACTCTAACCAGGGCTGTAACCAGGGCTGTAACCAGGGCTGTAACCAGGACTCTAACCAGGGCTGTAACCAGGCCTCTAACCAGGACTCTAACCAGGACTGTAACCAGGGCTCTAACCAGGGCTCTAACCAGGACTCTAACCAGGGCTCTAACCAGGACTCTAACCAGGGCTGTAACCAGGGCTGTAACCAGGGCTCTAGATGAATAGGTGATGTGTGATAGCGAGAGACCCTTTGGGTCTCAGTACAGGGTAGCATAGGTAGAACGTTTCAAAATGTATTTTAGCTGTGATTGTTAATGAGTCAGGCAAATCTGTTTCGTTAAAGCTTTGTTAGTTCCGTTGGTTGTAAATTAATATGTGTCCATCACTTATCAGTCAAATATATAAAAAGCCATTCAGGCTTGCCATGCCAGGAAGAATGAAGCAGGTTGAGCTCCATGTCGTATTGTATAAAAAAAAAAAACATTTCCTTGCATCCATGTGTCTTCTTCTTCTTACTCTCCTCTGACACTTTGACAAGGAGGTGAGGACACGAGGACTGGACAGTCAAGGAAAGACTATTGAGAAAGTGCTCCAGTGTCCGTCCCAGTCCCCCTCAGACACATAAATGTCGAGGGGATAGTAACTGTCCTCTGGGCCCTCAGATCACTGTCAGGAATCACAACACTGGCCCCTGGAACACTGTCAGAACACTAGGAAGTGTGACTAAACATGTATGGTAGCCTTAAGGCAGGTCATATGAGTGAAAGTAATCGTGAAGTTACGTGATGTAATCGTGATTTTAGTTGGGGGTTGGGCTAATCTGTGAGTTACGGCTCGAAAACATTTACATTTTACATTTACATTTCAGTCATTTAGCAGACGCTCTTATCCAGAGCGACTTACAGTAGTGAATGCACACATTTCATACATTTTTTGTTTAATAATTTTTGTAATTTTTTTAAAATGTGTATTTTTTATTTTTTTCGTACTTGAGATTGAGAGTATCTCTACCGCTCCTGCTGTGGGTTGAATCCCCAGCGCTAGGCACTTCTATTTTAAACCTAACCCAAACCTTAAACCTAATCTTAACCACTCAGAATGAATGCTTAAACTTAATCCGCAAGATTATTTTCGGTTTCACGTTTGTGCGGTTTGAATGATAAGCTAACAGATGGCGAAAACACTCTGTAATCAAAACGGTAACTCACTCTGTTGCTTTCAAATAGAGCTATCCTCTACGTCTGCCTCATAGAGTGCGTTGAAAAAAAATAAAATGAACAAGCATATTGTTATGGCCTTATTTGTGTGGAAAAGAAAACCCCGTTAAAGGACCTCTGACTCAAACAGTGGTTTGTAGAGCACACACACACACACACACACGACTAAATTGGATCAGACATCATGTACACTATAGTCGATGTTGATGTTTCATGTTACAATGTCAGTTCAGTGGAAAATGTCATATTATGACATGAGTAATAATTCATGAGGACATCACTTCTTGAATAACCTTTTGGGCCCGATTTTTTATTTTTTTTATTCTATTTTATAAATGTTTTCTTCAAATCGGATACTCTACCTCATAATTAGCAGTGGTGGAAAAAGTACCCGACTGCCATACTTGAGTAAAAGTAATGATACCTTCACAGAGAATTACTCAAGTAAAAGTGAAAGTCACCCAGAAAAATACTACTTGAGTAAAAAAGTCTAAAAGTATTTGTTTTTTTACATTTACTTATCAAAAGTAAATGTAATTGCAAAAAATATACTTAAGTATTAAAAGTACAAGTATAAATAATTTCTAATAGCTTATAATAAGAAGATCAGACCCGTACAATTTTCTTGTTATTTTTAATTTATTTACGGATAGCCAGGGGTACACTACAACACACAGACATCATTTAAAAACAAAGCATTTGTGTTTAGTGAGTCCTCCAGATCAGAGGCAGTAGGGATGGCCAAGGATGTTCTCTTGGTGAGTGAGTGAGTGAGTGAGTGAGTGAGTGAGTGAGTGAGTGAGTGAGTGAGTGAGTGAGTGAGTGAGTGAGTGAGTGAGTGAGTGAGTGAGAGATCTTCTGCTCTGTCGTTGACGTCATTCAGCCACCCTTCCTTCGGGTCTGAACACATTGCAGGATTTTGGGGGAATATGAATGAACACAAGGTTCTTTCTGAGATAGAGAGAACCCACTGAATGAGAAACCACTGGATTCTCCGATTATATTGAAGGAACCACAGGACAAAATGCAAACCCTCCAACCCGAAAAGACCTGTGGTGTTGATGCTTTCCCAATTGAAATGATAAAATATACCGACCACAAATTCCAATTGGCTGTACTTAAACTCTTCAATATCATCCTCAGCTCTGGCATCTTGTCCAATATATATTCAACCCCAATAATTACCGTGGGATATGCATCAACAGCAACCTTGGGAAATCCCTCTGCAATATCATTAACAGCAGACTCCTATATTTCCTCAGTGAAAACAATTTCCTGAGCAAATGTCACATTTATTATGGATCCCCATTAGTTCCTGCCAAGGCAGCAGCTACTCTTCCTGGGGTGTATTATGGATCCCCATTTAGTTCCTGCCAAGGCAGCAGCTACTCTTCCTGGTGTGTATTATGGATCCCCATTTGTTCCTGCCAAGGCAGCAGCTACTTTTCCTGGGGTTTATTATGGATCCCCATTAGTTCCTGCCAAGGCAGCAGTTACTCTTCCTGGGGTTTATTATGGATCCCCATTTGTTCCTGCCAAGGCAGCAGCTACTCTTCCTGGGGTGTATTATGGATCCCCATTAGTTCCTGCCAAGGCAGCAGCTACTCTTCCTGGGGTTTATTATGGATCCCCATTTGTTTCTGCCAAGGCAGCAGCTACTCTTCCTGGGGTTTATTATGGATCCCCATTAGTTCCTGCCAAGGCAGCAGGGTCTGCTCACTTAGCATGAGGGTCCGCTATACAAATTGATGAAAAGCAGTGTTGGGGGGGAATTTACAACATTATAAAATCCATGTACACAAACAGCAACTGTGCGGTCAAAACTGGTTAAATAAAAACCACACTGATTAAAAAAAAAAAATAATTCCAGAGGGCTGTTGGGTGAGTCAGAGATGCAGCTTGAGCCCCACACTCTTTAACAAATATATACTGTAAACTAATTGGCAAGGGCTCTAGAACAGTCTGTAGCACCCGGCCTCACCCTACTAGAATCTGAAGTCAAATGTCTACTGTTTGTTGATGATCTGGTGCTTCTGTCCCCAACCAAAGAGGGCCTATAGTAGCACCTACACCTTCTGCACAGATTCTGTCAGACCTGGGACCTGACAGTAAATCTCAGGAAGACAAAAATAATGGTGTTAAAGCATAAATAGGAAAGTATACCAGTTTCATTTGGGGACCAGAATGTTGACAACTGTGCCATACAGATTGCAAAATAGTTTAAAAGATTTTTGATGTACCGATACAGGGTGTATGAGTTGATATATAAAACAACGCAAGATTCAAGACTTCGTGCTTTTCAGCTAAAATTATTATATAGAATTCTTGCCACCAACAAAATGTTGAATATTTGGGGCATAAAATCATCGAAGCTCTGCAGATATTGTTGTGAGGATACAGACTCAATAGACTATTTATTTTGGTATTGCCCTCAGGTAGCCTGTTTCTGGTCCCAGGTTCAGGAATGGCTGAAAATGCATAGCATTGATCTAAAATTGACCCTAGAAATAGTACTGTTAGGAGA
Organism: Salmo salar; assembly: GCF_965601325.2. Lineage (NCBI taxonomy): Eukaryota > Metazoa > Chordata > Actinopteri > Salmoniformes > Salmonidae > Salmo > Salmo salar. The sequence goes on from NC_138302.1 coordinate 100,353,971, forward strand.
TCTGGAGAGACCGGGTCAATCAATTACTAATATACTAATACTCTTAGTAAAATCTGTGGATTCTATTCGATTAGATAGATTGAAATTGTACGTTAAACATCACAGTATAGTTGAAAGATATGTGTTGCGTAGAAACCTGAAGTGGGTGGCCAGCAGAGATAGATGGGATGGGCTGAGGAAAGCTGAGGGTTGATATGTGGTATTGGAGACAATTGGGAGTGGAGTTGCTGTGTGCGAGATAGAATGACGGTCAAAGACAAAAGTAAGAAATAAAAAAATAAAAAATAGTCAAAATAAAACATTATAAAAAGTACATTTGAATGCAGGTGTTTGTACACATGCATATACACACACTCTCATTCAAATAAACACATATAAGAACACACACATACATGGAATAGTGCCAGACATGCACACAAACATATACAGTTGGCGTTGCTGTTATCATTTCAGTTGTCCTTCATGTCCTTTGTTTTAAATGTATTATTATATATTTTTTTCCATTGTTGTTTGCTGTTTTCTTCTGTCTTTTCCTTTTTGTCTCTTTAGTTCATTCTCTTGGTTGTTGGTGCGTTGGGGGTTCTGGGGGGTGGGGAATGGAAATTATTGAATGTTTTATTTTTCTTCCTGGGGGGGGGGACTGTGGGAGGAGTCTCAAAGGGTGGAGGGACAGCTATTGGGGAACTGTGGGGGGGGGGGGGATCTTGGAGGGTTCGGGTTCACGTTTTTTGGCCTGGTGATAGATCGGTCAACATGCCCTTGATCAGGGCATTGACCCTGGATGTTTCTGTTTGTCGCTCTGAATGAGTCTGTTGGATGACTGGTATGATGTAGTTGTTGAGCGACTTCACTGCAAGTATATTGTATGTTTCGAATATTCAATAAAATAATGAATAACTAAATAATGGTGTTCCAAAAAAAGGTCCAGTTGCCATGACCACAAATATAAATTCCATCTAGACACAGTTGCCCTAGAGCACACAAAAAAACGATACATACCTCGGCCTAAACATCAGCGCCACAGGTAACTTCCACAAAGCTGTGAACGATCTGAGAGACAAGGCAAGAAGGGCCTTCTATGCCATCAAAAGGAACATAAAATTCGACATACCAATTACGACCTGGCTGAAAATACTTGAATCAGTTATAGAACCCATCGCCCTTTATGGTTGTGAGGTCTGGAGTCCTGCTCACCAACCAAGAATTCACCAAATGGGACAAACGTCAAATTGAGACTCATGCAGAATTCTAATCAAACTACCAGTATCTTTAACTAACATTCTGGCAATGTCAATGTTTAATATGTGCTGGATTTACAATGGAGTTGCTCATTGGTTCTTGGAAATATCATTCATATTTTCCATGACAACATGTGGAGCCTCAAAATTGTTTTATGATATTGAAGTCAAAAACAACCATATAGCTGTTAGCTAGGCAAGTTGTATTTTGAGGCTGAAAATTTAAAATAAGACATTTTGTGGTTGGAATTGGAAGTTATTTATTGTGAGAATTTAGACATGAGCTACCAACTTTTAACAGACTGGTTTCCTGTGGACAAACATAAAACGGTTGCATAGCAACAGGAAACCGACCTGTTCTGTGGAGAGAAAATAGTGATCGGGGGGCAGGAGAGGGGGTGGAGGGGTGACAGGAGAGAGGCTGGAGGGGGAGTGGAGGGGGGGCAGGAGAGATGGTCCCGTGTGGCTCAGCTGGTAGAGCATGGTGTTTGCAATGCCAGGGTTGTGGGTTCAATTCCCACGGGGGACCAGTATGGAATTTTTTTTTAATGAAATGTATGCATTCACTACTGTAAGTCACTCTCTCTCGCTTTCTCTACCTCTCTCTCTCAGTCTCTACCTCCCTCTCTCTCTCTCTCTCTCTCTCTCTACTTCCCTCCCTCTCTGTCTCACACACGTCCTCCTCAGTTTAAATGCCGGCCTTTCGAGCATCACTAGCAGCCCATATAGTTCCATCGTGAAGTGATCGGCGTGTCTGCCTAACCCGGAATCTTCCATGAAATCCCGCAACGCCCTCCGACGCACCATCAAACAGGAAAAGCGTCATTACAGGACTAAGATCGTCGGATGTGGCAGGGCTTGCAAACAATTACAGATTACAAAGGGAAGCACAGCCGAGAGCTACCCAGTGACAAGAGCTTACCAGATGAGCTAAAAAACTTATATGCTCGCTTCGAGGCAAGAAACACTGAAACATGCTGTAACATGCTGTTCCAGATGACTGTGTGATCACGCTCTCCGCAGCGATGTGATTAAGACATTTAAACAGGTCATCATTCACAAGGCCGCTGGGCAGACGGATTACCAGAATGTGTACTCCGAGCATGCGCTGACCAACTGGCAAGTGTCTTCACTGACATTTTCAACCTGTCCCTGTCTGAGTCTGTAGTACCAACATGTTTCAAGCAGACCACCATAGTCCCTGTGAACAAGAACACTAAGGTAACCTGCCTAAATGACTACCAAACCGTAGCACTCACGTCTGTAGCCATGAAATCCCAGAAACCCTAGACCCACTCCAATTTGCATAACACACCAACAGATCCACAGATGATGCAATCTCTATTGCACTCCACATTGCCGTTTCCCACCTGGACAAAAGGAACACCTATGTGAGAATGCTATTCACTGACTACAGCTCAGCGTTCAACACCATAGTGCCCTCAAAGCTCATCACTAAGCTAAGGACCCTGGGACTAAACACCCCCCTCTGCAACTGGATGCTGGATTTCCTGACAGGCTGACCCCAGGTGGTAAGGGTAGGTAACAACACATCTGCCACATTGATCATCAACACGGGAGTCCCTCAGAGGTGCGTGCTCAGTCCCCTCCTGTGCTCCCTGTTCACTCATGACTGCATGGCCAGGCATGACTCCAACACCATCATTAAGTTTGCTGATGACACAGCCTATAAGGGGGAGGTCAGAGACCTGATTGTGTGGTGCAAGGACAACAACCTCTCCGTCAACATGATCAAGACAGAGTAGATGATTGTGGACTACAGGAAAAGGAGGACCGAGCACGCCCCCATTCTCATCGAAGGGGCTGTAGTTGAGCAGGTTGAGAGCTTCAAGTTCCTTGGCATCCACATCACCAACAAACTAACATGGTCCAAGCACACCAAGACAGTTGTGAAGACGGCACGACCATACCTATTCCCCCTCAGCAGACTGAACATTTTTGGCATGGGTCCTCAGATCCTCAAAATGTTTTACAGCTGCACCATCGAGAGCATCCTGACTGGTTGCATCACTGCCTGGTATGTCAACTGCTCGGTCTCCGACCACAAGGCACTACAGAGGGTAGTGCATATGGCCCAGTACATAACTGGGGCCAAGCTTCCTGCATCCAGGACCTCTATATCATGCGGTGTCAGAGGAAGGCCCTAAAAATTGTCAAAGACCCCAGCCACCCTAGTCGAAGACTGGTCTCTCTGCTACTGCACGGCAAGCGGTACCGGAGTTCCAAGTCTAGGTCCAAGAGGCTTCTAAAGAGCTTCTAACTACAAGCCATAAGACTCCTGAACAGCTAATCAAATGTCTTCCCAGGCTATTTGCATTGCCCTATGCACTGCCACTTTAATAACTCTACCTACATGTACATATTACCTCAATTACCTCAACACCGGTACACCCTGTATATAGCCCCGATATTGTTATTTACTGCTGCTCTTTAATTATTTGTTATTCTTATCTCTCACTTTTTTGGGGGGATTTTTTCTTAAAACTTCAATGTTGGTTAAGGGCTTGTAAGTAAGCATTTCACTGTAAGGTCTACACCTGTTGAATTTTGCACGTGTGACAAATATAATTTGTTTTGAGTTATTGTACCCAGACCTCTTGTCTTGTTTCTGGTGTTGTTTTTAAAAAATGTATTTCAACTTTGTTATTGTAGCCAGTTAGTAAAATAGACCTCTTGTCTTGTTCTGATGTTGTTATTGTACCCAGTTAGTAACACAGACCACCTCTCCAACAGACTAAACACAGCTGGATGTCCCTGTCCTATGGTGAGAATCTCCTTCAGTGCTGTTCCTTCGTGTTGGGAAAATAAATCAAGTCAGTATTTTGCATTCTCCTGTAGAGCAGACTAAACATTCTAAACGTTCTATTGTGAGAATCTCCTTTTGCTCTGTTATGATCTAGATGCCAGTGGTTCATGTACTCATTGGCGATATCAACCCAGTAAGGTGCATTTAGCTGAGAAAGGTCACAGCACAGTATGTTGACTGATAAGCAGGAATCAATGTCCCTCAGACATAATGGAATCTGAAAGGTCATACTGCAGGGATGAGCAGCAGAGATAGAGGTCTCTATTCTCCTAGCCTGGCTAAACCAGACTGAACGCTAACCTCACTATTGAATGCAGCATTTCTATGTAGTACATCCAGGCTGTTCTCCAAACATAATAATATAGATTGATGCTTGGTTGTCATGTTTGTTTTTGAGGAGTTTGAGGAGTGCAACGCATCTGTAACTAATAATCAATGTTATGTTGGAATTTTGGTTGTCAGCTGCTGAAATGAAAATGGTGTACATATTGTATTGCAAAAGCATGCACGCACGCACACACACACATATATACACACACACACACACACTAGCAAACACACTAGCAAACACATGAGCAAAAAAAATGATACTTTCCCATTCATTTAATTAATAGAAAAAGTATACAGTGCCTTGCAAAAGTATTCATCCCCCTTGGTGTTTTTCCAATTTGTTGCATTATAACCTGTAATTGAAATATATATTTTTTTATTCTGTAATTTAAAAACATTTTTGGGACGTCATGTAATGGACATACACAAAAGAGTCCAAATTGGTGAAATGAAAAAAAAAAAACATGATTGAAAAAAAAAAAAAAAATGTCAAAAAACAGAAAAGTGGTGAGTGCGTATGTATTCACCCCCATTGCTATGAAACCCCAAAATAAGATCTGGTGCAACCAATTACCTTCAGAAGTCACATAATTAGTTAAATAAAGTCCACCTGTGTAATCTAAGTGTCACACGATCTGTCACATGATCTAAATACATATATACACCTGTTCTGAAAGTCCCCAGAGTCTGCAACACCACTAACTTGTTATGGATAGGGGGCAGTATTTTCACGGCCGGATAAAAAACGTACCCGATTTAATCTGTTTATTACTCCTGCCCAGAAACTAGAATATGCATATAATTGTTTGATTTGGATAGAAAACACCCTAAAGTTTCTAAAACTGTTTGAATGGTGTCTGTGAGTATAACAGAACTCATATGGCAGGCCAAAACCTGAGAAGATTCCAAACAGGAAGTGCCCTCTCTGACCATTTCTTGGCCTTCTTTAGCCACTTTATTGAAAACAGAGGATCTCTGCTGTAACGTGACACTTTCTAAGGCTCCCATAGGCTCTCAGAAGGCGCCAGAACGTTGAATGATGACTCTGCAGTCCCTGGCTGAAAAACAGTAGCGCATTTGGATAGTGGTCGATCTGAGAACAATGAAACGGGTGTGCGCATGCACGTGAAGAGTCCATTTTACATTTTCAGTCTTTGAACGAAAACGACGTCTCCCGGTCGGAATATTATCGCTATTTTACGAGAAAAATTGCATAAAAATTGATTTTAAACAGCGTTTGACATGCTTCGAAGTACGGTAATGGAATATTTTGAATTTTTTTGTCACGATATGCGCCGGCGCGTCACCCTTCGTTACCCTTCGGATAGTGTCTTGAACGCACGAACAAAACGCCGCTATTTGGATATAACTATGGATTATTTGGAACCAAACCAACATTTGTTGTTGAAGTAGAAGTCCTGGGAGTGCATTCTAACGAAGAACAGCAAAGGTAATCCAATTTTTCTTATAGTAAATCTGAGTTTGGTGAGTACCAAACTTGGTGGGTGTCAAAATAGCTAGCCTGTGATGGCCGGGCTATCTACTCAGAATATTGCAAAATGTGCTTTCACCGAAAAGCTATTTTAAAATCGGACACCGCGATTGCATAAAGGAATTCTGTATCTATAATTCTTAAAATAATTGTTAGGTTTTTTGTGAACGTTTATCGTGAGTAATTTAGTAAATTCACCGGAAGTGTTCGGTGGGAATGCTAGTCTCATGCTAGTCACATGCTAATGTAAAAAGCTGTTTTTTGATATAAATATGAACTTGATTGAACAAAACATGCATGTATTGTATAACATAATGTCCTAGGAGTGTCATCTGATGAAGATCATCAAAGGTTAGTGCTGCATTTAGCTGTGGTTTTGTTTTTTGCGACATTATATGCTAGCTTGAAAAATGGGTGTCTGATTATTTCTGGCTGGGTACTCTGCTGACATAATCTAATGTTTTGCTTTCGTTGTAAAGCCTTTTTGAAATCGGACAGTGTGGTCAGATAAAGGAGAGTCTTGTCTTTAAAATGGTGTAAAATAGTCATATGTTTGAAAAATTGAAGTTTTCGGATTTTCGAGGAGTTTGTAATTCGCGCCACGCCCTATCATTGGATATTGGAGCGGTGTTCCGCTAGCAGAACATCTAGATGTAAGAGGCAGGGACAAAGTTGTTGAGAAGTACAGATCAGGGTTGGGTTTTTAAAAAATATCCGAAACTTTGAACATCCCACGGAGCACCACTGAATACATTATTAAAAAATTGAAAGAATATGGCACCACAACAAACCTGCCAATAGAGGGCCGCCCACCAAAACTCACGGACCAGGCAAGGAGGGCATTAATCAGAGAGGCAACAAAGAGACCAAAGATAACTCTGAAGTAGCTGCAAAGCTCCACAGCGGAGATTGGAGTATCTGTCCATAGGACACGTTACAGCACTCCACAGAGCTAGGCTTTACGGAAGAGTGGCCATAAAAAAAGCCATTGCTTAACCTGTTATGGCTAGGGGGCAGTATTTTCACGGCTGGATAAAAAACGTACCCGATTTAATCTGGTTACTACTCCTGCCCAGTAACTAGAATATGCATATAATTATTGGCTTTGGATAGAAAACACTCCAAAGTTTCTAAAACTGTTTGAATGGTGTCTGTGAGTATAACAGAACTCAAATGGCAGGTCAAAACCTGAGAGATTCCTTTACAGCAAGTGGCCTGTCTGACCATTTCTTGAACTTCTTTGCCATCTCTATCTTTTACAAAGGATCTCTGCTCTAACGTGACATTTCCTACGTCTTCCATGGGCGCTCAGAGCCCGGGAAAAACCTGAATGTCGTCATCCCAGCCCCAGGCTGAAACACATTATCGCCTTTCTCAAGTGGCCGATCAAGGGACTGTGGGCTTAGGCGCGTGCCCTGGCCGCCCCCGTCTTTGTGATTTTTCCTCTGTTTGCCGAAAAGGAGATTCCCGGTCGGAATATTATCGCTTTTTTACGAGATAAATTGCATAAAAATTGATTTTAAACAGCGGTTGACATGCTTCGAAGTACGGTAATGGAATATTTAGAATTTTTTTGTCACGAATTGCGCCATGCGCGTGACCCTGATTTACCATTTCGGATAGTGTCTGGGACGCACGAACAAAACGCCGCTATTCGGATATAACGATGGATTATTTTGGACCAAACCAACATTTGTTATTGAAGTAGCAGTCCTGGGAGTGCATTCTGACGAAGACAACAAAAGGTAATCAAACTTTTATAATAGTAAATCTGATTTTGGTGAAGGCTAAACTTGCCGGGTGTCTAAATAGCTAGCCCGTGATGGCTGGGCTATGTACTATTTTAAAATCGGACATATCGAGTGCATAGAGGAGTTCTGTATCTATAATTCTTAAAATAATTGTTATGCTTTTTGTGAACGTTTATCGTGAGTAATTTAGTAAATTGTTAGCAAATTCCCCGGAAGTTTGCGGGGGGTATGCTAGTTCTGAACGTCACATGCTAATGTAAAAAGCTGTTTTTTGATATAAATATGAACTTGATTGAACAAAACATGCATGTATTGTATAACATAACGTCCTAGGTGTGTCATCTGATGAAGATCATCAAAGGTTAGTGCTGCATTTAGCTGTCTTCTGGGTTTTTGTGACATTATATGCTAGCTTGAAAAATGGGTGTCTGATTATTTCTGGCTTGGTACTCTGCTGACATAATCTAATGTTTTGCTTTCGCTGTAAAGCCTTTTTGAAATCGGACAGTGTGGTTAGATAAAGGAGAGTCTTGTCTTTAAAATGCTGTGAAATAGTCATATGTTTGAAAAATTGAAGTTTTTGTATTTTTGAGGAATTTGTAATTCGCGCCACGCCTATCATTGGATATTGGAGCAGGTGTTCCGCTAGCGGAACGTCTAGATGTAAGAGATTAAAGAAAGAAATAAGCAAACACATTTGGTGTTCGCCAAAAGGCATGTGGGAGACTCCCCAAACATATGATAGAAGGTACTCTGGTCAGATGAGACTAAAATGTAGCTTTTTGGCCATCAAGGAAAACGCTTTGTGTGTCACAAACCCAACCCCCCGCATCACCCCGAGAACACCATCCCCACAGTGAAGCATGGTGGTGGTAGCATCATGCTTTGGGGATGTTTTTCATTGTCAGGGACTGGGAAACTGGTCACAAATGAAGGAATGATGGATGGTGCTAAATACAGGGAAATTCTTGAGGGAAACCTGTTTCAGTCTTCCAGAGATTTGAGACTGGGATGAAGGTTCACAAGTCTCAAATCACCAGTTCACCAGTCTCAAATTTAGCATACTGCTAAAGCAACTCTTGAGTGGTTTATGGGGAAACATTTAAATGTCTTGGAATGGCCTAGTCAAAGCCCAGACCTCAATCCAATTGAGAATCTGTGGTATGACTTAAAGATCGCTGTAAACCAGCGGAACCCATCCAACTTGAAGGAGCTGGAGCAGTTTTTCCTTGAAGAATGGGCAAACATCCCAGTGGCTAGATGTGCCAAGCTTCTAGAGACATACCCAAAGAGACTTGTAGCTGTAATTGCTGCAAAAGGTGACTCTACAAAGTATTGACTTTGGGGGGTGAATAGTTATGCATGTTTAAATTTTCATCTTTTTTGTCTTATTTCTTGTTTGTTTCACAATTAAAAAATATTTTGCATCTTCAAAGTGGTAGGCATCAAATGATACAAACCCCCCAAAAATCTAATTTAGTTCCAGGTTGTAAGGCAACAAAATAGGAAATATGCCAAATGCAGTGAATACTTTCGCAAACCACTGTATGATGATCTCTGATGAAGTACAGTACTTATTCAGAGATATAAATAAATATTATACGGTATTATTATTATTAATATTATTATCCTCATGATTTCCTGCTCTGCTCTCCTTGTGTCACGTCCTGACCATAGAGAGCTCTTATTTTCTATGGTAGAGTAGGTCAGGGCGTGACTGGGGGGGGGGGGGGTTATCTAGTTTCTTTAGTTCTATGTTGTTTTGGTTCTAGTTTCTTTTTTCTATGTTGGGATTTTTGAATGATCCCCAATTAGAGGCAGCTGGTCATCATTGTCTCTAATTGGGGATCATATTTAAGTTGTTGTTTTTCCCACCTGTGTTTGTGGGAGATTATTTGGAGTTAGTTTCATGTTGCACCTCTTTCGGTTTGTGTTTTATTTGTAGTTTATTGTTTGTTTTGCAAAGTTTCACATTAAAATAAAAGATCTGGACCATGCTGCACTTTGGCCTCCTCCTTACGACGGACGTGACATCTGTGTCTGCGTTTTCTCTGTGGATAAGGACCTCTATTCAGGCTGTGAGGTTTTGAATGGTCATTGCCTCTTAAAATCAGGGTTGTTTCAAATCAAACTTGTGTTCAAGTTCACTGTACTATTATGGAG
>NC_138302.1:100368771-100381271 GCF_965601325.2 Salmo salar
TTGATTGTGTATTGTCAAGTTACTGCTTGTTATGAAACATTATCATTTGATAATGCTAACGAGGCACGCTAGCTAGCTAGCTACAGGCCAGCTAACGTTAGTTAGGCTACAAGTCAGAATTTCAAGTTAGTTCCTTGCTTTATTTTTATTTATTCTTTTATTTATTTATTTAACATTTATTTAACTAGTTAAGAACAAATTCTTATTTACAATGACGGCCTACCCTCGGCTAAACCCAGACGACGCTGGCCAATTGTGCGCCGCCATATGGGACTGCCAATCACGGCCAGTTGTGATACAGCCTGGAATCGAACCAGGGTCTGTATTCTGTATTGTCTAGGGCAACACTGAATAATGGATTCAGCTATGATGGTAGCCTCCTCATGTCTGAGTCTGACTAGTACAGTCAACTAGGAGCAACAAACTGTAACAGGCCTGAATCTAATCCAGTCAGTTTACTATAAAGCAAGGAAATAAGGTTATCACTAGTTACCACAGCCACAAAGTCAAATTTGGCTCTATTGTAAAAATTCATTAAAACAAAAATGTTGTCATAATTTAAAGTTAGGGTTAGGCAAAAAGTTAGCAATGTGGTTAAGGTTAGGTTTAAAATCACATTTTAAGAAGAGAAATAGTAGAAATAGGCAGGCTTCATGACTTTGTGGCTGTGGTAACTAGTGAAGATCTATAATTAGCTTGACCCAAGTTACTGCCTTGATGACACAGACGGCTTCATCCACAATAGTAATGTGTGGGATGTTAAAAGTTGTATTAAAAAAAATATCCAGTTTGTTAAACTAGTAGGTTAATTATCCAGCCAAGCGGATACAAGTAGTATATTAATATAGGTTGCAAAGTGTATTATCCAAAACTTTGTCCTTTCTTAAATAACAAAATGAAATTTACCACTTGGATGTCGATTGTGTCGTTTGATGCGGAGACAAAAAAACCCAATGTAAATATTCTTAACATGTTTGCCAAGGTAGCCACCAGACACAATGTTGATAGGCACAGTATCGCTACCTGTTAATACATTTGAAAGTATTCAAAACACTTTTGTTTAAAATATCTACATAAATTCAGCATTCACAATCTTCAAATAATTAACTCTGTAGGCTACTAACCTATTCAAAGCTTCCTTCAGCATCTCACCATACTGTACATTTGGCTGTAGTTATTGAACTCAACCTGCAGGAGTTTGTTTGTTGTGATTTAGTGGGGGGGGGGGGGGGGGGGGGGACAGCTGCAGGCAATGTTCTGACAGATGGGTGTGTCTTGGTGGTGGCAAGGACATACCCAAGAAACACAAACATCAAACCACCACCCCCAAGGCAACTCACATTTGCTTTCTGTCATGGCCTCCAGCATTTTCTAGTTGAGGAAGCCAAAAAAACAGGCCAAATAAGTGGGTGAAGTTCCCCTTTAAATGGAATAAAGAATTTTCTGACAGTAACCCTCCAAAAATGTGCCCCAGGCCTTGAAAAATATATATTTTTGTAACTAATTAAGGGATACCAGTGAACAAATGCCGTGGTCAAGGCTACGACGACGTCCACGAAAATTACTGGAACTTACTCGGGTGTTCAAAAGTGCTCCTCAGACTTTTGAGGTTTAGTTACGTTTCAGTTTAGAAAACGATCTCTCCGTAGAAGTAAACATTAAAGGGATGGTTAAAAACTGATTGCCATAGCAACATCGGGGAAAGTGGGCAGCAGGGAGTGCTGCTTCAAATTCAGCTTTTTTTTAATTTTTTACTATTTTCTACATTGTAGAATAGTAGTGAAGACATCAAAACTATGAAATAACACATATGGAATCATGTAGTAACCAAAAAAGTGTTACACAAATCAAAATATATTTTAGATTTTAGATTCTTCAAAGTAGCTACCCTTTGTCTTGATGACAGCTTTGCACACTCTTGGCATTCTCTCAACCAGCTTCATGAGGTAGTCACCTGGAATTTCAATTAACAGGTGTGCCTTATTAAAAGTAAATTTGTGGAATTTCTTTCCTTCTTAACGCGTTTTAGCCAATCAGTTGTGTTGTGACAAGGTAGGGGTGGTATACAGAAGATACCCCTATTTGGTGAAAGACCTAGTCCATATGTGACCCGATTCAAGAAACTAGGCGTATGTCGCAGGAGAGCATTTTGAACTTAAAAAATATTTTTTTTATGAAAATGCATTTTTTTGGGGGCATTTTTTTGTTCCCTTCTCGAATATGTGAACTTTCATGTGCCTTAAGGATAGGGGGCAGTATTTTCACGGCCGGATAAAAAACGTACCCGATTTAATCTGATTATTACTCCTGCCCAGAAACTAGAATATGCATATAATTATTAGCTTTGGATAGAAAACACTCCAAAGTTTCTAAAACTGTTTGAATGGTGTCTGTGAGTATAACAGAACTCATTTGGCAGGCCAAAACCTGAGAAGATTCTGTACAGGAAGTACCCTGTCTGACCATTTCTTGGCCTTCTTGATTATCTCTATCCAAAACAGGGGATCTCTGCTGTTACGTGATACTTCCTACGGCTCCCATGGGCTCTCAGAAGGCGGCAAAAAGCTGAATCGTGGCTTTGTAGGCCCTGGTTGAAAAACATTAGCGCGTTTTGATAGTGGTCGGACAGAGTACTATGAGACTGAGGCTCGTGCACGAGTCGACTCCATGTTTACTTTCTCTCTCTTTGAACCAAAACCACCACTCCCGGTCGGAATATTATCGCTTTTTTACGAGAAAAATGGCATAAAAATTTATTTTAAACAGCGGTTGACATGCTTCGAAGTACGGTAATGGAATATTTAGACTTTTTTTGTCACGAAACACGTCGGGCGCGTAACCCTTCGTCACCCTTGAACGCACGAACAAAACGCCGCTATTTGGATATAACTATGGATTATTTTGAACCAAACCAACATTTGTTATTGAAGTAGCAGTCCTGGGAGTGCATTCTGACGAAGAACACCAAAGGTAATCAAACTTTTCTAATAGTAAATCGGAGTTTGGTGAGGGTCAAACTTGGTGGGTGTCAAAATAGCTAGCCGTGATGGCTGGGCTATCTACTCAGAATATTGCAAAATGTGCTTTCACCGAAAAGCTATTTTAAAATCGGACACCTCGATTGCACAAAGGAGTTCTGTATCTATAATTCTTAAAATAATTGTTATGTTTTTTGTGAACGTTTATCGTGAGTAATTTAGTAAATTCACCGGAAGTGTTCGGTGGGAATGCTAGTTCTGAACGTCACATGCTAATGTAAAAAGCTGGTTTTTGATATAAATATGAACTTGATTGAACAAAACATGCATGTATTGTATAACATAATGTCCTAGGTGTGTCATCTGATGAAGATCATCAAAGGTTAGTGCTGCATTTAGCTGTGGTTTGGGTTTATGTGACATTATATGCTAGCTTGAAAAATGGGTGTCTGATTATTTCTGGCTGGGTACTCTGCTGACATAATCTAATGTTTTGCTTTCGCTGTAAAGCCTTTTTGAAATCGGACAGTGTGGTTAGATAAAGGAGAGTCTTGTCTTTAAAATGGTGTAAAATAGTCATATGTTTGAAAAATGGAAGTTTTGGGTTTTTTGAGGAATTTGTCATTCGCGCCACGCCTATCATTGGATATTGGAGCAGGTGTTCCGCTAGCGGAACGTATAGATGTAAGAGGTTTAAAATCAAACTTGTATGTCATCTGAAAATACAAATAAAATTGTTAAATTACGAGCCTAGTTGGTTTAGCCACAGAGAAAGCGAGCAACCTTCCCGGTAGCCACGATTGGCTGAGATAATGAGTGAGCTGGACATGCTGTGAGATGTGTTTGGATTGGTCTGTGGTGTTCCATCTTCTGTCTATAAAATGAGCTGCTCATAATGCCTTTATAATCCTTTCTACTACAGTTTTTTTAAAGATATAGTGTTTGCCGTGCAGAACTCCAAATATAACATTGTAGTCTTGAATTTATCAGGTGCTATCGACAAAGGTCAGTGGAAAAAAGTTATGGATGGACTACTTTCTGGATGACGAATGCTGACTCTTTCTTGCTCTGAAAATAGCACGTTTTGAAATCAGTGGAACACAATGGGTCAATCAAGCAATGCATACTAAACGGAAACAACACAGGATGACTGATAAAAGGGGTTGCAGTCTGCCATGAAGCTTTCATCCATGTATACGGGTAAGAATCTAGCTACAGATTCAGATATTATACATTTCTAATTTTGTCTGAGAGTTTTCATTGCATGTTAAATCTTGCTGTTAGCAAGCCAGCTGGAGTTTGATGGCCGGATTGCTAACTAACATTAAACCTAACGTTATGTGGTTAACTTTAGCTTACTATGACAATCGGTTTGTATTACTAGTTACGTTACTCTATGGATTGGGATTATAGTTCATTTTTTTTAGCTAGTTAACTTGACAAGGCTAAACAAAGATCCCAAGTTAAAGCTTGCTGTTAGTTAGTTAATTAACGTTAGCTGAGGTTAGGTGGCTGGCTTGCTAGCTAACATTAACTAATGTGTATGAGGTGTGTGTAACGTTAGGGATGTTTTCTCAGAAAGTAATTTCGCATTGCTAGTTATAGCCTAATGTTAGCTAGCTAACTAGCTAACATTGAACCTATTGGTTTTAACTTTAGCTAGCTATGACAATCGGTTTGTATTGCTAGTTAAAGCTTGCTGTTAGCTAGCCAGCTGATGTTAGATGGCTGGCTAGCTACAGTAGCTAGCATTACCTGTATGAACTGTGTGTAGTGATTTTATCTCAGAATGCCATTTCACATCTATTGTATAATAATGCTAAAATATTTGTATCTGGAATTTGTCTTTCAGCATTAATCAGTAGAACACGCTAGACACTAATCCTCAAGTCATGCACTCATCAAAAAGAGAGCTGGCCAAAGCAAGCAAAGGCAGCATCACAGTCATCAATTACATGCACCATTTATTCACCAACTACGGAGGAGTTGGGAAAACACCCACATGACCTGAATTGTGATAAATGCCATGGCCAAAACAACAAATAGTTTGTGATCTGGTATTGTGCCTGGCGAACTATGCACAAGCTCCACCACAGTCTGGACTTTCACTTCCTGATCACAGGCCACACCATGTTTGTTTCGGCCTCATCAATCAGCATGTCAGAAAGACCAGAGTGAACACTTTGTCTGAGATTGCTGGTGTGGTGAAGGACATCACAGTGACAGGGGTCAACATCCCACAGCTGGTTGGACTGGAGGATGGTACGGTGCTGGTGGAAAGCTATGGCTGGCAACAACACCTGACTCCATTCCTCAGGCCGCTGCCACAGATCAAGCAGTACCAGCACTTCAGGTGAATATCATTTTCATTGCATTGTATGAGGTTATTCTTCTTATCTAAACTTGGGAGGTGAATTGATGTTGTGCAAGGTTGTAATGTCTTCAGATTTTTTTTTTGAATCCCTGTTTTACAGCTTCGATGTTCTGGAGCCTGGTGTTGTTGCCAAGGAGCGTTCAGACTGTCGGGACCAGGTTTCAGCTGCCGCGCAACACTGACATCCTTCCTCCCATAGATGGTCTGGCTGTACAAGCACCACCTGGACTGGACACAGCTAGACAAAACATATATTTTTGAGAAGATCAGGGAGTTTTGTGACGAAGAGGCTATGGACATCACATGCCCTGCACCAAAATCAAGGACCGGACAGAAACAGGCTCTCCGAATATAGATTCCCTTGTTCATGCGTGGTTCAGACGGACCAGTCATCAGCACTATCTGCAGTGCCTCTATTCTCATGATTCTCTCCTAACACACACACCATACGTTGCTGCTACTCTTTGTTATCCTGCTGCTCAGCCACTTTACCCCTGATTGAATGCAACTAACTACCTCATCTACCACTGATATCATTATTGATATTGTTCTTGTACATACTGTATATTTTATACTGATAATATTTATTTCTAATATTGCTACTAGGCAAGTAACCATTTGGCTGTACATCTTTAGAGACCCATCCACTTAGCAAGACAAAATCTTGATATATATATATATATAAAATGAATATTGATGTGTGGTCGTAACTTTTTGACAGGAAAATTGTCCAATTCACACACTTATCAAGAGAACATCCCTGGTCATCCCTACTGCCTCTGATTTGGCAGTCTCACAAATGAATCTAAACACAAATTCTAAATAATGTCTGAGGTTTGGAGTGTGCCCTTCGTTCAATAAAAAAAAAAAATAATACAATTGTGCCGTCTGGTTTGCTTAATATAAGGAATTTGAAATGGTTTATATTTTCACTTTTACTTTTGATACTTAAGTACATTGTGCCCCTGGCTATACGTCAATAAAAATAAAATACAAAAAAAATACAATTGTGCCGTCTGGTTTAATATAAGGAATTTGAAATGGTTTATACTTTTACTCAAGTATGACAATTGAGTACTTTTTCCACCACTGGATGTGGCTGGGGGATATAGCAGTTCTTTCACATGACCCATCAATTTAGACAAGTGTATCTGGGTAAGCATCATCTAATATTTATAACATATTGTTTTCTGGATACTTTCTGTTTACCTTGAATTTTTTCTTATTGTAGGCTACTACCACTTTTAGTCTTAATCTTTACTACACTACTCACTCTGTTTAGCACATGACCTCACATGTGAATCCTTAAAGAGATGGGTGGGGCTAAAGCTTAAGAGGGTGAATGGGTGTAGACAAAGAAGAGCTCTCTAGTAGTACCAAACCATTTTCTCAAAAGTGAGTTTATAAGTGAATCAACTTTCAAAGTAGAAATACTTTCCCATTGTTTCCTCAAATGCAGTGTCTGATACATCATGTTGTAGCTCTGAGTCTCTAATTTTATCCATTGTAAAAAAAAAATAATCAAATCCAGGTGGTGAGTCACGTATTATGAAAAGAACAGCTCAAAAAAGCAAAGAGAAATGACAGTCCATCATTACTTTAAGACATGAAGGTCAGCCAATCCTGATAATTTCAAGAACTTTGAAAGTTTCATCATGTGCAGTCGCAAAAACTATCAAGTACGATGATGATGAAACTGGCTCTCATGAGGACCACATCAGGGAAAGGAAATGTGTCTTCCGCATTTAACCCAACCCTTCATGGACGCGTCTCCTGTCGGATGCCGTGGTTGCCCTTAGTTTGAAGACGTAATCTGGAGACAGGTGTCTTCTCCATCTCTTTAGCTATCGTATCCCAATTCCACTGATTTCAAAACTCGGTCGTCTAGAATGTGGAGAGCAACACTTATGCAGTTTTACTACCCGATACATCTTTTTTTTTTTAAAGAAAAAGCTGTGTTAGACAGGATTACCTAGACATACTGACCAGCTCAAGTAGACAGAAGCGTGTTACATGGCAGACCAATCCAAACTCATCTCTCGGCATGTCAAGCACACTCATTATCTCAGCCAATCATGGCTAGAGGGATGGTTGTTGTCATTTTCTGTGGCTAAATCAACTAGGCTCATAATTTAATGTCATTCGTATTTACAGATGGCATACAAGTTTGTTATTAAGGCACATGAAAGTGCACATGCTCGAGAAGGCATTTCTGCCAAAAAATGCATTTTGATAAAAAAAAAGGGTTTGTTCAAACGGCTCTCCTGTGAAGAAGTGACCCGCCACATACGCCTAATTTCCTGAAATGGGTCACAGATGACCTATGACTTCCATTTCCAGAAAAACTGTCAGGAAATCTTAGTAAAACATTGTCATAAACTCCCTGCAACCTAAAAATGTTCAGGGGAAATTTTCACTTTCGTTCTGAGAACCCCAAAAAAGTGTAATTTTACCGGTCAGGAAAGAAATGGCTTTTCTGATCCACTCCCCTACCTTTTTTTTAAAGGTATCTGTGACCAACAGATGCATATCTGTATTCCCAGTCATGTTAAATCCATAGATTAGAGCCTAATGAGTTTATTTCAATTGACTGATTTCCTCATATGAACTGTAACTCAGTAAAATCGCTGAAATTGTTGCATGTTGCGTTTATATTTCTGTTCAGTGTAGATTGCAAGTTATTCAGAAAAAGCAGATGATGAGTTTTTGTCTGTATATCAACATGGAATTCATTCTACTTTCAGAACATATTGGAATATTTATGCAGTTTGTCCTGAATGTGCATTGTTCATGTACCACATGAAGTCACGAAATGCTCACGTACTGTAACAATGTCCAGATGATGTCAGGGAATGCTCACGTACTGTAACAATGTCCACATGATGTCACGGAATGCTCACATACTGTAACAATGTCCACATGATGTCACAGAATGCTCACGTACTGTAACAATGTCCACATGATGTCACGGAATGCTCACGTACTGTAACAATGTCCACATGATGTCACAGAATGCTCACATACTGTAACAATGTCCACATGATGTCACAGAATGCTCACGTACTGTAACAATGTCCACATGATGTCACGGAATGCTCACGTACTGTAACAATGTCCACATGATGTCACAGAATGCTCACGTACTGTAACAATGTCCACATGATGTCACGGAATGCTCACATACTGTAACAATGTCCACATGATGTCACAGAATGCTCACATACTGTAACAATGTCCACATGATGTCACGGAATGCTCACATACTGTAACAATGTCCACATGATGTCACGGAATGCTCACGTACTGTAACAATGTCCACATGATGTCACGGAATGCTCACGTACTGTAACAATGTCCACAT
Source organism: Salmo salar (assembly GCF_965601325.2). Taxonomy (NCBI): domain Eukaryota; kingdom Metazoa; phylum Chordata; class Actinopteri; order Salmoniformes; family Salmonidae; genus Salmo; species Salmo salar. The sequence goes on from NC_138302.1 coordinate 100,377,485, forward strand.
GATGTCACAGAATGCTCACATACTGTAACAATGTCCACATGATGTCACAGAATGCTCACGTACTGTAACAATGTCCACATGATGTCACGGAATGCTCACGTACTGTAACAATGTCCACATGATGTCACAGAATGCTCACGTACTGTAACAATGTCCACATGATGTCACGGAATGCTCACATACTGTAACAATGTCCACATGATGTCACAGAATGCTCACATACTGTAACAATGTCCACATGATGTCACGGAATGCTCACATACTGTAACAATGTCCACATGATGTCACGGAATGCTCACGTACTGTAACAATGTCCACATGATGTCACAGAATGCTCACATACTGTAACAATGTCCACATGATGTCACAGAATGCTCACATACTGTAACAATGTCCACATGATGTCACAGAATGCTCACGTACTGTAACAATGTCCACATGATGTCACGGAATGCTCACATACTGTAACAATGTCCACATGATGTCACGGAATGCTCACGTACTGTAACAATGTCCACATGATGTCACAGAATGCTCACATACTGTAACAATGTCCACATGATGTCACGGAATGCTCACGTACTGTAACAATGTCCACATGATGTCACGGAATGTAACAATGTCCAGATGATGTCACGGAATGTTCACGTACTGTAATAACGTCTCTTTTGATACATCTCTTATTAACAATACCTTTTTATTTTTCTCAGCAAAGCCAAATAAGCCAAAGAAGTAGACTGGTAGTGACACTATGTAAAAAACGATGACTAGTGATCGTGTTCGGTAGTTTCAATGGCTCAATGGGCTTGGCTTTGCAACACATAGGTTATATCAAATCAAATGTATTTATAAAGCCCTTTTTACATCTGCAGTTGTCACAAAGTGCTTATACAGAAAAACCCAGCCTAAAATCCCAAACAACAAGCTATGAAGATGTAGAAGCACGGTTTGATTCCCACCGTGGCAACATATAAACTACATATGGCCTTACTGAAGAACTCATTAACTTTTAAGGTGGCATTGTCATAGGATGACACCTTTCCAACAAGTCAGTTTGTAAAACGTCTGCCCTGCTAGAGCTGCCCCCGGTCAACTGTAAGTGTTGTTATTATGAATTAGAAACGTCTAGAAGCAACAATGGTTCAGACGCGAAGTGGTAGGTCACAAATACTCACAGAACGGGATTGCCGAGTGCTATAGCATGTAAAAATGGTCTGTCCTCGGTTGCAACACTCACTACCGAATTCCAAAGTGCCTTCTGGAAGCAACGTCAGCACAAGAACTGTTCGTTGGGAGCTTCATGAAATGTGGTTCCATGGACGAGCAGCCTCACACAAGCCTAAGATCAGCAAACGCAATGCCAAGCGTTGGTGTGAGTGGTGCAACAGCGCCTCTTCAACCTCATTAGGCTGAAGAAATTTGGCTTGGCCCTAATACCCTCACAAACTTTTACAGATGATCAATTGAGAGCACACTGACCACCCTCCAGGACACCTACAGCACCCGATGTCACAGGAAGGCCAAAAATATCATTAAGGACAACAACCACCCGAGCCACTGCCTGTTCACTCCTCTACCATCCGAAAGGCGAGGTCAGTACTGGTGCATCAAAGCTGGGACCGAGAGACTGAAAAACAGCTTCTATCTCAAGGCCATCAGACTGTTAAACAGCCATCACTAGCCAGATACCACCCGGTTACTCAACCCTGCATCTTATAGGCTGCTGCCCTGTATACATAAACATGGATTTCACTCATCACTTTAATAATGTTTACATACTGCTTTACTCATCTCATATGTATGTACTGTATTCTATTCTACTGTATTTTAGTCAATGCCACTCCGACATTGCTCGTCCTAATATTTATATATTTCTTAATTCCATTCTTTTACATTTTAGATGTGTGTGTGTGTGTTGTTCTGAATTGTTAAATATTACTGCACTGTTGGAGCTAGGAACACAAGCATTTCACTACACCCCCAATAACATCTGCTAAATATGTGTATGAGACCAAAAGAAAATGATTTGATTTGAAAGCTTGCTGCCATTGGACTCCGAAGCAGTGGAAATGTGTTTTCTGGAGGAATGAATCACACTTCACCATCTGGCAGTCCGACAGACTAATCTGGGTTTGGCTGATGCCAAGAGAACGCTACCTGCTCGAATGCAAAGTGCCAACTGTAAAGTTTGGTGGAGGAGGAATAATGGTCTAGGGCTGTTTTTCATGGTTCGGGCTAGGACCCTTAGTTCCAGTGAAGGGAAATCTTAACGCTACAGTTGCAATGACAGTCTAGAAGATTATGTGCTTCCAACTTTGTGGAAACAATTCGGGGAAGGCCCTTTCCTGTTTCAGCATGACAATGCCCCCTAAAACAAAGCAGGTCCATAAAGAAATGGTTTGTTGAGATCAGTGTGGAAGAACTTGACTGCCCTGCACAGAGCCCTGACCATCAAACACCTTTGGGATGAATTGGAATGCCGACTGTGAGCCAGGCCTAATCGCCCAACATCCGTGCCCGACCTCACTAATGCTCTTGTGGCTGAATGGAAGCAAGTCCCCACAGCAATGTTCCATCATCTAGTGGAAAGCCTTACCAGAAGAGTTGAGGCTGTTAAAGCAGCAAAGGGGGAACCAACTCCATATTAATGCCCATGACTTTGGAACGAGATGTACGACGAGCAAGTGTCCACATACTTTTAGTCATGTAGTGTCTATCAAACAACCATATTATGATAGCCCCGTATACAGCAATAATATATCTATGGTAGGGCCGCCCTATTACAGTAACACGGTTGTGATGGCTCCACCATCTTGCTGTCTGGATTAATTGAGTTTGTCTCAAATGGCACCTTAATCCATACATAGTGCACTACTGTAGACCAGAGACCTATAGAAAGTAGGGTACCATTTGAGAGGCAGCCATTGTGTTCTCCCAGTCAAGCATAATCCTTGTAAAATGTTTATGGGCCCCATTGCTGTGGCTCATCATTTCATCTGGAACTCAACCTCTGAGTACATGCTGAAATTGATTTGGTATTTCTGGGAGCAAACCTCATCTCCTCTCCTCTCCACTCTTCTCCTCTCCGATTCTCTCCTCTCCACTCCCATTCTCTCTTCTCCGCACGTCTCCTCTCACCTCATCTCCTCTTCTCTCCTGTCTGCTCCTCTCCACTCTTCTCCTCTCACCTCCTCTCCCATCATCTCCACTCCACTCCCCTCCTCTCCCTTCCTCTCTCATCCTCTCCCCTCCTCTCCACTCCTCTCCCCTACTCTCCCATCCCCTCCTCTCCTCTCCTCTCCTCTCCTCTCCTCTCCTCTCCTCTCCTCTCCTCTCCTCTCCTCTCCTCTCCTCTCCTCTCCTCTCCTCTCCGCTCCTCTCCTCTCCTCTCCTTTCCTCTCCCATCCTCTCCACTCCCATCCTCTCCTCTCCCCTCCTATCCTCTCCTCTCCCCTCCTCTCCCATCCTCTCCACTCCCCTCCGACCCTCTCCCATCCTCTCCTCTCCTCTCACCTCCTCTCCCATCCTCTGCTCTCCCCTCCTCTCCCCTCCTCTCCCCTCCTCTCCCATCCTCTCCTCTCCTCTCCTTTCCTCTCCCATCCTCTCCACTCCCATCCTCTCCTCTCCCCTCCTCTCCCCTACTCTCCTATCCTCTCCTCTCCCCTCCTCTCCCATCCTCTCCACTCCCCTCCGACCCTCTCCCATCCTCTCCTCTCCTCTCCCCTCCTCTCCCATCCTCTGCTCTCCCCTCCTCTCCCCTCCTCTCCTCTCCCCTCCCCTCCTCTCC
>NC_138302.1:100386271-100391271 GCF_965601325.2 Salmo salar
TGTGTGCGTGCCAGCGTGTCGGCGTATATGTGTGTGTGTGTGGGTGGGAGGTTTGACCTGTCAAATTAAAAGGCAAAGCTCCAGACCCTCCCTGACTGTCACATAGTCATTAAAAGGAGTAGCTCCAGATCCTCCCTGACTGTCACACAGTCATTGTCACTGTCCCTAACCATGATCAACCCTGCAAAAGCAAATTCAGTGGTGTAGTTGTAATCTCAGAACAGTTTTGTCTTAAAGCTTCTCTGTAACCACAGGGAATGTTACAAAGTATATTATATTACTATAAAACCCCAGGGAATGTTACAATGTATATTATATTACTATAAATCCCCAGGGAATGTTACAATGTATATTATATCACTATAAAACCCCAGGGAATGTTACAATGTATATTATATTACTATAAAACCCCAGGGAATGTTACAATGTATATAATATTACTATAAAACCACAGGGAATGTCACAATGTATTTTATATTACTATAAAACCCCAGGGAATATTACAAAGTATATTATATTACTATAAAACCCCAGGGAATGTTACAATGTATATTATATTACTATAAAACCCCAGGGAATGTTACAATGTATATTATATCACTATAAAACCCCAGGGAATGTTACAATGTATATTATATTACTATAAAACCCCAGGGAATGTTACAATGTATATTATATTACTATAAAACCCCAGGGAATGTTACAATGTATATTATATCACTATAAAACCCCAGGGAATGTTACAATGTATATTATATTACTATAAAACCCCAGGGAATGTTACAATGTATATAATATTACTATAAAACCACAGGGAATGTCACAATGTATTTTATATTACTATAAAACCCCAGGGAATATTACAAAGTATATTATATTACTATAAAACCCCAGGGAATGTTACAATGTATATTATATTACTATAAAACCCCAGGGAATGTTACAATGTATTTTATATTACTATAAAAACCCAGGGAATGTTACAATGTATTTTATATTACTATAAAACCCCAGGGAATGTTACAATGTATATTATATTACTATAAAACCCCAGGGAATGTTACAATGTATATTATATTACTATAAAACCCCAGGGAATGTTACAATGTATATAATATTACTATAAAACCCCAGGGAATATTACAAAGTATATTATATTACTATAAAACCCCAGGGAATGTTACAATGTATATAATATTACTATAAAACCACAGGGAATGTCACAATGTATATTATATCACTATAAAACCCCAGGGAATGTTACAATGTATATTATATTACTATAAAACCCCAGGGAATGTTACAATGTATATTATATTACTATAAAACCCCAGGGAATGTTACAAAGTATTTTATACGCAAGATATAAACAGTTTGTACATAAACACTGAATGAAAGTATATATTGTATGTATACAGATATTCTCACGAAAGCTTCTTCCATAATTGATCCTCTTAATGCTCTCTGCTAATCTGATGTGTCTGAAGCGAAGTACCGGAGGAGAAGCCAAAATTATGTTTCTTCTTTGTCGTCTGATGTCTCACAGAATCAAAGAGACTGTGTGTGTGGGTGTGTGTGTGTGTGTGTGTGTGTGTGTGTGTGTGTGTGTGTGTGTGTGTGTGTGTGTGTGTGTGTGTGTGTGTGTGTGTGTGTGTGTGTGTGTGTTCTCACTCGTCTGATGACTCTTAGAGTCGGAGGCTTCAGCCCCAGTAGTCACTTGCTCTCACATCATCTTCATGGTGCTATGCTGTTAAAAGAGAAACGGAACGTCTGTCTGTCTGTCTGTCTGTCTGTCTGTCTGTCTGTCTGTCTGTCTGTCTGTCTGTCTGTCTGTCTGTCTGTGTGTATGTGTGCCATGTGGTGCCTACAGCGAGTAGTGATTTGTGAGTCCTTTTGGAACCGCTGTGTGTGAATCTGAGATTAGAGTTGATCCCAACCAGGGAAAGGTGCAGGGCTGTGAAGCTGTGTGGAGCGTAAAGTCTTTATCTGGGATCAGTTCTTGATCCCGACCAGGGAAAGCTGCAGGGCTGTGAAGCTGTGTGGAGCGTAAAGTCTTTATCTGGGATCAGTTCTTGATCCCGACCAGGGAAAGGTGCAGGGCTATGAAGCTGTGTGCAAGTAGTTAAAGTATGAAAGGGAAAATATACAGATAAAAATAGGTTGTATTTACAATGTTGTTTGTTCTTCACCGTTTGCCTTTTTCTCATGGCAACAGCCACATATTGCTGCTGTGATTGCACACTGCAGTATTTCACCTGACATGATATGGGAGTTTATTTTTCAAATTCTTTGTTGGTCTGTGTGATTTGTAGGAAATATGTCTCTAATTTGTTCATACATTTGCAAGGAGGTTAGGAAGTACAGCTCAGCTTCCACCTCATGTTGCGGGCAGTGTGCACATAGTCTTCCCTTGAGAGCCAGACTGTCACATCCTGACCAGTAGAAGGGGTAATTGGTTATTGCAGTTTGGTCAGGATGTGGCAGGGGGTGTTTGTTTTATGTGGTTCGGGGTTTGTTGGGCTGTTATTATGTAAGAGGGGTATTTGTTTAGAGTGTTCCGGGGTTTTTGGTCTATGTTCTAGGTTTGTGTTTTTCTATGTTCAGTCTAGTCTTTCTATTTCTATGTTTAGTTAATGGGGTTGACCTTCAATTGGAGGCAGCTGTTCCTCGTTGCTTCTAATTGAAGGTCTTATTTAAGAGGGGTGTTTTGTCTATGGGATTTGTGGGTAGTTGTCTCCTGTTTTGTGTCTGTGCACCTGACAGGACTGTTAGTGTCATTCGTTGTTTTTGAATACGTGATTTGTTTGTTTTTTCCATCTTTTGATTTAATAAAGAATATGAGTATACACGTTCCCGCTGCACCTTGGTCCAATCCTTACGACGCCCGTTACAGAACTACCCACCACCAAAGGACCAAGCAGCGGGGTAAGGAGCTGGAGAGGAGCTATCGGGAGTCGTGGACCTGGGAGGAGATCCTAGCTGGAGAGGGACCATGGAGGAAGGCTGCAGAGGACCGGGAGTGTTTTGCTGGAACACGGTTGGCATGGAAGCCTGAGAGGCAGCCCCCCCCCCAAAAAAATTGGGGGGCACACGGGTAGTTTGGCTGGGCCAGGGTTGAGCCCTAAGCCAACTCCCCATGCTTACCAGAGGCAGCGCGGTACTGGTCAGGCCCCGTGCTATGGGGTGATGCGCACAGCGTCGAGGCCAAGCATCCACAGGCCGGTATGCTCGGTGTCAGCGTCCCGCATTTGCCGGGGGGAAGCGGGCACCCAGCCAGTAAGGGTGGTGCCAGTCCTGCGCTTCGAGACCGCCAGTTCTCCTTCACGGCCCAGTGTATCCTGTTCCCACTCCCCACACTAGCCCTGAGGTGCATGTCTCCAGTCTGGCACATCCAAAGCCAGCACCACGCACCAGGCCTCCAATGCGTCAGCCCAGTCCAGGATGTCCTGTTCCCGCTCCTCGCACTACCCTTGGGGTGCGTGTCTCCAGTCTGGTACTACCAGTCCCACGCACCAGGCCTCCAGTGCGTCAGCCCAGTCCAGCTCGTCCTGCTCCTGCTCCTCGCAATAGCCCTGTGGTGCGTGTCCCTAGTCTGGCACTTCCTAAGCCAGCCCCACGCATCAGGTCTCCAGTGCGCAGTCCCCGTCCAGAGCTTCCGGCAACAGTGCCTCGTCCAGAGTGTCCGGCGACAGTGCCTCGTCCAGAGTGTCCGGCGACAGTGCCTCGTCCAGAGTGTCCGGCGACAGTGCCTCGTCCAGAGTGTCCGGCGACAGTGCCCCGTAGAGAGACGGCCCACAGTCTGGAGCCGAGAGAGACGGCCCACAGTCCGGAGCCGAGAGAGACGGCCCACAGTCCGGAGCCGAGAGAGACGGCCCACAGTCCGGAGCCGAGAGAGACGGCCCACAGTCCGGAGCCGAGAGAGACGGCCCACAGTCCGGAGCCGAGAGAGATGGCCCACAGTCCGGAGCCGAGAGAGACGGCCCACAGTCCGGAGCCAAGAGAGACGGCCCACAGTCCGGAGCCGAGAGAGACGGCCCACAGTCCGGAATCGGCGCAGCCAGAGTCGCCCTTCAGTCCGGAATCGGCGCTGCCAGAGTCGTCCTACAGTCCGGAATCGGAGCAGCCAGAGTCGTCCTACAGTCCGGAATCGGAGCAGCCAGAGTTGCCCTTCAGCCCGAGGTCTCCAGCGAAGCGCATCAGCCCGAGGTCTTCAGCGATGCGCCATAGCCCAGAGACTTCGGAAGGGGTAAAGTTTAATGAGTATTTAGCGGGGGTGGACAGGTTAGGTTGGAGAGTAAGGCCGGAGCTTGAGCCACCTCCATAGTAGGGGGTTGGGGGAGGGGGGGGGGTGTAGCACAAGGAACCGTCGGTGACGGTGGCCACCCTCCCTTTAGTTTGAGATTATTTTTGTTTTGGTTAAGGTGCATCCGGGGTCTGCACCTTTGAGGGGGGGGTACTGTCACGTCCTGACCAGTAGAAGGGGTTATTGGTTATTGCAGTTTGGTCAGGACGGGGCAGGGGGTGTTTTTTTATGTGGTTCGAGGTTTGTTGGGCTATGCTATTATGTAAGAGGGGTATTTGTTTAGAGTGTTCCGGGGTTTTTGGTCTATGTTCTAGGTTAGTGTTTTTCTATATTCAGTCTAGTCTTTCTATTTCTATGTTTAGTTAATGGGGTTGACCTTCAATTGGAGGCAGCTGTTCCTCGTTGCCTCTGATTGAAGGTCCTATGTATAGGGGTGTTTTTGTAATGGGATTTGTGGGTAGTTGTCTCCTGTTTTGTGTCTGTGCACCTGACAGGACTGTTTAGTATACGTGATTTGTTTGTTCTTTCCTTCTTTTGATTTAATAAAGAAGATAAGTATACACGTTCCCGCTGCACCTTGGTCTAATCCTTACGACGCCCGTTACACAGACCTGCCAATGGTGGCCTCTCTCAATAGCAAGGCTGTGCTCACTGAGTCTATGCCGCTCCGACATTGCTCGTCCAAATATTTATATAT
>NC_138302.1:100396271-100411271 GCF_965601325.2 Salmo salar
GGTCATGTTAAACCCTGTAGACTGGGTCATGTTAAACCCTATAGACTGGGTTATGTTAAACCCTGTAGACTGGGTCATGTTAAACCCTGTAGACTGGGTTATGTTAAACCCTGTAGACTGGGTCATGTTAAACCCTGTAGACTGGGTAACCCTGTAGACTGGGTCATGTTTAACCCTGTAGACTGGGTCATGTTAAACCCTGTAGTCTGGGTAACCCTGTGGACTGGGTCATGTTAAACCCTGTAGACTGGGTCATGTTAAACTCTGTAGACTGGGTAACCCTGTAGACTGGGTCATGTTTAACCCTGTAGACTGGGTCATGTTAAACCCTGTAGACTGGGTCAAGTTAAACCAATGTTCTCTGAATGAATACTACTGATGTCAATTACTAATTTGAGCTCTAAAAAAACAACTTGACTTGTTGTGACTTTTTGTTGACTTCGGCCATTTCATGTTTGTGGTCCCATTATAATGTAATAAAATGAACGGTACCAGTCCACTGTAGACAGGTAGGCTGCTGCCGAAATATAAGGTGTGTTAGTTTTGGTTCAAGTAGTGCACTACATAGGGAATAGTGCACCATTTGGGATGCTTCCTTTAGTGTGGTTACTTTCCCTAGTGAAGCGTTAAGCAAACCAGCGTCACAGTGGTAATTACCCAGCTACTCTCATCTCACAGCAGCCTTCACATGGCCCTTTTCAAATCGACCCAAGGCCTCTCCGTTCAGCCTCACAACGAATCAGCATACAGTCAGGTTTCATTAAGGCCTTGAGAAAGAACAGGACAGCTCCGCCTACTTTCCCTTTTGTAGCCTAACATGAAACCCCACTCATTCTGTCTCTCTGTGCGGCACTGCAAATTGCGCCCTATTCCCTGAACAGTGCACTACGTAACAGCATTGTGCATCAGGCTGTTTACTGTGGATATATTTTACACTTTCTGTTGATATATATTACTGTTTCTGTGTATAGATATTACTGTTACTATGGAAATATATGACTGTTTCTGTCGATATATATGACTCTTTCTGTGGTTCCGTTTTAGGACCACTATTGTTTTCACTATATATTTTACCTCTTGGGGATGTCATTCGAAAACATAATGTTAAATTCCACTGCTATGCGGACGACACGCAGCTGTACATTTCAATGAAACATGGTGAAGCCCCAAAATTGCCCTCGCTAGAAGCCTGTGTTTCAGACATAAAGAAGTGGATGGCTGCAAACTTTCTACTTTTAAACTCGGACAAAACAGAGATGCTTGTTCTAGGTCCCAAGAAACAAAGAGATCTTCTGTTGAATCAGACAATTAATCTGGATGGTTGTACAGTCGTCTCAAATAAAACTGTGAAGGACCTCGGCGTTACACTGGACCCTGATCTCTCTTTTGAAGAACATATCAAGACTGTTTCAAGGACAGCTTTTTTCCATCTACGTAACATTGCAAAAATCTGAAACTTTCTGTCCAAAAATGACGCAGAAAAATGAATCCATGCTTTTGTTACTTCTAGGCTGGACTACTGCAATGCTCTACTTTCCGGCTACTCGGATAAAGCACCAAATAAAGTTCAGTTAGTGCTAAATACGGCTGCTACAATCCTGACTAGAACCAAAAAATTTGATCATATTACTCCAGTGCTAGCCTCCCTACACTGGCTTCCTGTTAAGGCAAGGGCTGATTTCAAGGTTTTACTGCTAACCTACAAAGCATTACATGGGCTTGCTCCTACCTATCTTTCCGATTTGGTCCTGCCGTACATACCTACACGTACGCTACGGTCACAAGACGCAGGCCTCCTAATTGTCCCTAGAATTTCTAAGCAAACGGCTGGAGGTAGGGCTTTCTCCTATAGAGCTCCATTTTTATGGAATGGTCTGCCTACCCATGTGAGAGACGCAGACTCAGTCTCAACCTTTAAGTCTTTACTGAAGACTTATCTCTTCAGTAGGTCCTATGATTAAGTATAGTCTGGCCCAGGAGTGTGACGGTGAATGGAAAGGCTGGAGCAACGAACCGCCCTTGCTGTCTCTGCCTTGCCGGTTCCCCTCTCTCCACTGGGATTCTCTGCCTCTAACCCTATTACAGGGGCTGAGTCACTGGCGTACTGGTGTTCTTCCATGCCGTCCATGGGAGGGGTGCGTCACTTGAGTGGGCTGAGTCACTGACGTGGTCTTCCTGTCTGGGTTGGCGCCCCCCCCTTGGGTTGTGCCGTGGTGGAGATGTTTGTGGACTATACTCGGCCTTGTCTTAGGACGGTAAGTTGGTGGTTGGAGACATCCCTCTAGTGGTGTGGGGGCTGTGCTTTGGCAAAGTGGGTGGGGTTATATCCTGCCTGTTTGGCCCTGTCCGGGGGTTTCATCGGATGGGGCCACAGTGTCTCCTGATCCCTCCTGTCTCAGCCTCCACTATTTATGCTGCAGTAGTTTATGTGTCGGGGGGCTAGGGTCAGTCTGTTACATCTGCAGTATTTCTCTTGTCTTATCCGGTGTCCTGTGTGAATTTAAATATGCTCTCTCTAATTCTCTCTTTCTCTCTTTCTTTCTTTCTCTCGGAGGACCTGAGCCCTAGGACCATGCCTCAGGACTACCTGGCATGATGACTCCTTGCTGTCCCCAGTCCACCTGGCCGTGCTGCTGCTCCAGTTTCAACTGTTCTGCCTGCGGCTATGGAACCCTGACCTGTTCACCGGACGTGCTTGTTGCACCCTCGACAACTACTATGATTATTATTATTTGACCATGCTGGTCATTTATGAACATTTTAACATCTTGACCATGTTCTGTTATAATATCCACCCTGCACAGCCAGAAGAGGACTGGCCACCCCTCATAGCCTGGTTCCTCTCTAGGTTTCTTCCTAGGTTTTTGGCCTTTCTAGGGTGTTTTTCCTAGGGCGTTTTTCCTAGCCACCGTGCTTCTTTCACATGCATTGCTTGCTGTTTGGGGTTTTAGGCTGGGTTTCTGTACAGCACTTTGAGATATCAGCTGATGTACGAAGGGCTATATAAATACATTTGATTTGATTTGATTTAGATATTACTGTAACTGTGTATAGATATTACTTAACCTGTGTATAGATATTACTGAACCTGTGTATAGATATTACTGAACCTGTGTATATTTATTACTGTTACTGTGTATAGATATTACTGAACCTGTGTATATTTATTACTGTTTCTCTGGATATATATTACTGTTACAGTGGATAGATAACTTCCTAACATTCACAAAACAATGTACAATGTACCGAACATCTTTTGTCATATAGTTCCACCAATGGTATCCCTTCAACAGTTTGTCTTACTAGATGGCCAATAGTGCTATAATTTGAATTGGCAATATTACCATTAGTTTTAATTGTCAAAGTTACCATTATTTTGGATAGCCAATATTAATATTAGTTTGATTGGACAATATTACCTTTACTTTGGACAGCTGATATTGCTGTTATTTCGGATGGATAATATGACGCAAATTTGAATGAGTAATATTACTGTTAGTTTAAAAATATACAGTGCCTTGCAGAAGTATTCATCCCCCTTTGCATTTTTCCTATTTTGTTGCATTACAACCTGTAATTTAAATGGATTTTTACTTGGATTTCATGTAATGGACAGATACAAAATAACATGTTTAAAAAAATTATATAAAATAAGAAACGAAAAAGTGGCGCGTGCATATGTATTCACCCCTTTTGCTCTGACGCCCCTAAATAAGATCTGGTGCAACCAATTACCTTCAGAAGTCACATAATTAGTTAAATAAAGTCCACCTGTGCGCAATCTATGTGTCACATGATCTGTCACATGATCTCAGTATATATACACCTGTTCTGAAAGGCCCCAGAGTCTGCAACACCACTAAGCAAAGGGCAACACCAAGCAAGCGGCACCATGAAGACCAAGGAGCTCTCCAAACAGGTCAGGGACAAAGTTGAGGAGAAGTTCAGATCAGGGTTGAGTTATAAAAAAATATCTGAAACTTTGAACATCCCACGGAGCACCATTAAATCCATTATTATAAAATGGAAAGAATATGGCACCACAACAAACCTGCCAAGAGAGGGCCGCACACCAAAACTCACAGACTAGGCAAGGAGGGCATTAATCATAGAGGCAACAAAGAGACCAAAGATAACCCTGAAGGAGCTGCAAAGCTCCACAGCGGAGATTGGAGTATCTGTCCATAGGACCACTTTAAAGAAACAAATAAGCAAACACGTTTCGTGTTTGCCAAAAGGCATGTGGGAGACTCCCCAAACATATGGAAGGAGGTACTCTGGTCAGATGAGACTAAAAAGAATGGGCAAAAGTCCCAGTGGCTAGATGTGCCAAGCTTATAGAGACATACCCCAAGAGACGTGCAGCTGTAATTGCTGCAAAAGATGTCTCTACAAAGTATTGACTTTGGGGGGTGAATAGTTATGAATGCAAATGTTTCTGTTTTTTGTCTTAGTTCTTGTTTGTTTCATAATAAAAAATATTTTGCATCTTCAGAGTGGTAGGCATGTTGTTTAAATTAAATGATACAACCCCCCCCAAAAATCTATTTTAATTCCAGGTTGTAAGGCAACAAAATAGGAAAAATGCCAAGGGGTGAATACTTTCGCAAACCACTGTATATATATTTCACCTTTATTTAACTAGTAAAGTCAGTTAAGAACAAATTCTTATTTACAATGACAGCCGAAACCCTGCCAAACCATAACCCGGATGATGCTGGGCCAATTGTGCGCCGCACTATGGGACTCCCAATCACGGCCGGTTGTGATACAGCCTGGATATATTCCCTTGCCCTGAACTGCCGCCCATTTGGGTAAGAAGTAATGTGTGTATTTACGTGTTGATGGTCTTCGTCGTGTATCTCTGTTTTACTCAGGCCTTTTTGAAAAGGGTTCGATTGGGCTTCCTTCTTAATTTGTACGTATACGTCTCTGATTGTCCATAAGAGGTCACTATGTCCTTCTCCTTAGTTATCTGTGATTACTTTCACTCGTTCTGGAAGAGTGGTTTTCTGAGGACAGCTAATCAGCCGTGTCAATGATCCCCAGAGTTGCGATGACAGAAGTTTAGTCAACTATGATTTGAAGAGAATAACCAGATGGTCCTACTTAAATTCACTTTCTTAGATACAGTACTAAGAACAACAACTCAACCGTAACAATGATTGTTAGAGGCTACTTTGTCTTCTTCAACTCGTGTAGATTTTTAGGGTTGTGGCCGATGTAGAACTAGTTGCAGCTTGTGGTCCTTCTAGTCTGCTATGTTAATTCTTAACTCAGCCTTTTATACACTTGGGTAAAAAGGTGCATTTCAGCTCTCTGAGCTCCTCGGGTGTGGCTAGCTACGGGGCAAAATATCATTAAAAAAGTATGATCTCATTAGAAAACTAAAATCACATACCTATCTTATCACAAATATTCTCTTCATCCTTCATATTTCCTACACAGCGTAAAAGAGGTGAACCTGATGTACACAGTGCTCTTCAAGTTACAATATTTTCTTTATATCACTTTTATATCATTTTTAATGACATCACAAAATATACATTAATTTTCCATATCCCATCTCTCATCATTCCCCACATTTCGGATGTTGAAATGTATTGAATCCAGTGTTCACTGTTGAATGTTATAGTTTTTCGGTGGCAAAACCTTCTGTAAGATACAGATTCCATTCACCAATACTAGAGACCAAAAGGAGTTGCCTGCTGCCTGCAATTTACGATTGCCGTGAGGTGTCATAAAACCCCAACACCAATCCCTTCTCCCCTCTGCGGGTGAAAGGGCTCTGTATCACAGCCGGTTGTGATACAGCCTGGAATCTAACTAGGGTCTGTAATGATGCCTCTAGCACTGAGATGCAGTGCCTTAGACCGCTGCACCACTCGGGAGCCCAGTTTGATTGATGATTATTGCTGTTATCACTGAAGACCAATATTACCTTGCAAGGCCAATGATACTGTCCAGTCTACTTCATTCACTACTACTTCATTCATTCATTCTACTTCATTGCTATATTGTATGTACTTCGACACCATGGCCTTTTTTTGCCTTTACCTCCCTTATCTCACCTCATTTGCTCACATTGTATATAGACTTATTTTTCTACTGTATTATTGACTGTTTGTTTATTTCCATGTGTAACTCTGTGTTGTTGTATGTGTCAAACTGTTTTGCTTTATCTTGGCCAGGTCGCAATTGTAAATGAGAACTTGTTCTCAACTTGCCTACCTGGTTAAATAAAGGTCAAATAAAAATAAATTCAATAAATAAATTCAGAAAAACAACCAGCATCTTCTTTTGTATTATTTCAACTGTTTTTCTTAATTACTTTCGTTGAACAATATTGTTCTTACCTTAGATGATTAATGATTAATATTGTTAGTTTGTTTATCCACAACTCCACACCATTTACAAAATAATGTCCAGAACAGGGTTGTATTTGTGGAGTGTCATGTGTGTTGGTTTCCCGTCAACAGTTTGTTAAGAAAAAATATACTATATATAATATTCATCTAATTAAGTGTTAGAAAGTTGTGGTGGAAACTGACAGTGTTTCTCTTTTAATTATACTGAACAAAAATATAAACGCAACATGCAACAACAAAGAGTTACAGTTCATATAAGAAAATCAGTCAGTTAACATAAATGAATTAGACCCTAATCTATGGATTTAACAAGGCTGGGAATACAGATATGCATCTGTTGGTCAAAGATACCTTGAAAAAAAAAAGGTTAGGGTCGTGGATCAGAAAACCAGTCAGTATCTGGTGTGACCACCATTTGCCTCATGCAGCGCTACACATCTCATTTGTATTGAGTTGATCAGGCTGTTGATTGCGGTCAGTAGAACGTTGTCCCACTCCTCTTCAATGGCTGTGTGAAGTTGCTGGATTTTGGCAGGAACTGGAACACGCTGTCGTACACATCGATCCAGAGCATCCCAAACATGTCTGGTGAGTATAGAGTAGGCCATAGAAGAACTGGGACATTTTCAGCTTCCAGGAATTGTGTACAGATCCTTCCGTCATGGGGCCTTGCATTAAAAGGCTGAAATATGAGGTGATGGAGGTGGATGAATGGCACGAACATGGGCCTCAGGATCAAATTTGAGCGAAATAAGCTTTTTGTGCGTATGGAACATTTCTGGGATCTTTTTATTTCAGCTCATGAAACATGGGACGAACACTTTACATGGAAGCACCAGGGAAGCAGAGAGTAGATTAGCGGTGGCGCTGTGAAGTCCTCGAGTTCCTGTCCTCCTCATCTTGACTGGTCAGATGCAGTGATAGAAACAGGTTCACACACACAGCATACACACGTGCACATTTACACAAACAAACACACGCACACACACACACATTCACGCAAACTTATGCTCAAGCACAGTGGAGGTTCCTCAGAGGAGGAAGGGGAGGACCATCCTCAATGAATTTAATCAACATAAAAACAGTGAAACATTACAAGTTACCCTTTTCAGATAAAACTATGTTAAATATAGCTGACAGCTGAAGTCCACATTCGAAGGGAAAAGGTGAGAGGAGGAGAGCGTGTAGATGTGAGAAGGCAATATACAATGAGCAAAGTGATCATGCTTTTTGTATGTGGCTGCTATGAAAGGGATCATGCTGTTTGTACGTGGCTGCTATGAAAGGGATCATGCTGTTTGTATGTGGCTGCTATGAAAGGGATCATGCTGTTTGTATGTGGCTGCTATGAAAGGGATCATGCTGTTTGTATGTGGCTGCTATGAAAGGGATCATGCTGTTTGTATGGGGCTGCTATGAAAGGGATCATGCTGTTTGTATGTGGCTGCTATGAAAGGGATCATGCTGTTTGTATGGGGCTGCTATGAAAGGGATCATGCTGTTTGTACGTGGCTGCTATGAAAGGGATCATGCTGTTTGTATGTGGCTGCTATGAAAGTGAAGTGTGTTTGCGTGTGATTCATTCCGCCGATTCAGTTGAAAAACATTTCTTTAATGGAAGCAAACGTGGGATGAACATTCCTGAATTTGTCCAATAGAAACTCTTGTTTTGCAACTGTTGGACTAATGATTACACCCTCGATCAACTAGATGCAGGCAAAAGTGTCCAAGGAGGTATTGAATGTGTCACTGTCTGCCACCTTACTCACAATAGGCTAGGTTGTAGTTACCTCATTATGGGTACAGAGACAATGTGAGTATATTGTAGTAGCCTAAACCTATCGATGTTACATTGAACTGGGTGAATGGAGTATGAATGACAGTCATCCAGTATGTTGTAATAGAAATATGACCATGCTCATAAAAAAAAAGTATTGTCCTCCCTCATCTGAAACAGCACCGACCGCTACTGGCGTGCACGCACACACACACACACACACACACACACACACACACACACACACACGCTTACACACACACACACACATGCTTACACACACACACACACACACGCTTACACACACACACTTACACACACACACACACACACCACATACACCACACACACACACGCTTACACAGACACACGCTTACACACACACACACACACATGCTTACACACACACACACGCTTACACACACACACACACACACGCCACACACACACACACACACACACCACACACACACACACACACACACACACACACACACACACACACACACACACACCACACACACACACACTCCACACACACAAACATCATTCAAGGCCAAATGCGTAGAAACTGGCCTGGTGAATATATTTGTATATTATTTTCTGTACCAATTGAGGAAACGTTACTGACGTGATAAGACTTAATCAGTGGAGTCCTCAAGGTGTCAGCCATACTAAATTACATTTGGTACAATTTTTTTTTGAAATACATCACTTTTTCTCCACGCTGTTACGGGAGTTATATTATTTATCAATTGCTACTACATGAATTAATTAAATCACATTGCTTCGCCAACACAGCAGTTTTTCGTTAAAAACTAGTTTGAAGTTAAAGTGAATGTGTCGGAAACACACAGACCCGATTATTCATCTCCATACATATAGTAATATATATATACAGACATAACACTTCAGCGATGATTCATCTTCATATAGTAATATATATATATATATATATATATATATATATATATATATATATATATATATATATATATATATATATATATATATATATATATATATATATATATATACAGACAGAACACTTCAATTAAATAATACAGATTAATGAAAACACACTGAAGACAGACATAGCACATACTGTACCTACATCACAGGCATGTCAACAAAAAAAACACAGATTTCCAGAACTTTCCACGTTGGTGTAACATTGTTCATTCTATCAACACATCTTTCTAGGTCAAAGATCATTATAATGCATTTTCTAGTGTTTTGTAGTGCACAACATATCCTGGATGGCAAATATATATCCGTTCATAAAAGATGTAGACGGCCTCAGGCCACTGTTAATAATTCACATGATGTATTTTATGTCAAAATGTTTATACCTGAGGCACATATAAAATATAGAAGCAAATTAAAAATCTATATAACCAGGGGCAAGAACTGTAGTTTTTCAACTAAATTATGTAGATTAACAAAAATATTCAAGTCCAGGCATGTATAAAGTTTTGGAAGTTATTAAGGTTGTATTTTAACCTTTGAACTTTACTGCATTGGCTTCAGATCACTAGAAGGTCAATCGGGATAGTTGCGGAATATACTGCATATAGTTAATGTACTTGTGGTTCTCAACTGGTTTTGCCTCGTGATCCAAATTGAAACAGGTTATCTCAATCGCGACCCAATATTTGCATCGCGAAAAAAAAAAACATCGGCAAAATACAATATGGAGAACTATTTTTTATGCTACATTGTGAGTCAATTATTCAATCACATGACAAGGGAACAACATTCCCACTTCTTTCATTGTAAATATTACAATTTTGTCCATATTGTTGATGAAGTATATTAATAAACTTACTGGCTTGAGACCACAATATCAACCAAAATTGCACTGCTAATAGCATCTATATTGAAAATACTGGGATTGAAGAAATATTGTTTGGATATTAAATAATAAAAAAATGGAAGTTCATTGTCATTTCAACACATGTTCTACCTGGTTTAGGTCGTTTACGTTTTATATACAGTACCAGTCATACGTTTGGACACACCTACTCATTCCAGAGTTTTTCTTTATTTGTACTATTTTCTACATTGTAGAATAATAATGAAGACATCAAAACTATGAAATAACACATATGGAATCATGTAGTAATCAAAAAGAGTTAAACAAATAAAAAAATATATTATATTTGAGATTCTTTAAAGTAGCCTCCTTTGGCCTTGATGACAGCTTTGCACACTCTTGGCATTCTCTCAACCAGCTTCATGAGGTAGTCACCTGGAATGCATTTCAATTAACAGGTGTGACAAAATTAATTTGTGGAATTTCTTTCCTTCTTAATGCGTTTGAGTCAAAAGTCAGTTGTATTGTGACACAGTAGGGTTGGTATATTTGGTAAAAGTCCATATTATGGCAAAAACAGCTAAAATAAGCAAAGAGAAACAACGCTCCATCATTACTTTAAGACAGGAAGGTCAGTCAATCATAACAATTTCAAGAACTTAAAAAAATTATTCAAGTGCTGTCGCAAAAAACATCAAGCGCTATGATGAAACTGACTTTCTTGAGGACCCAGAGTTACTGTACCTCTGCTGGAGAGAATAAGTTCATTCGAGTTACCAGCCTCATGAGGACCGCCACAGGAAAGGAAGACCCAGAGTTACCTCTGCTGGATGGAATACATTCAGCCTCACAAATAATGGTTTCACAGAGTTCAAGTAACAGACACATCTCAACATCAACTGTCCAGAGGAGACAACGTGAATCGGGCCTTCATGGTTGAATTGCTGCAAAGAAACCACTACTAAAGGACACCAATAATAAGAGACTTGTTTGGGCCAAGAACCATGAGCCATGGACATTAGACCGAAGGAAATCTGTCCTTTGGTCTGATGAGTCCAAATTTGAGATTTTTGTTTCCAACCGCCGTGTCTTTATGAGACAGAGAGTAGGTGAACAGATGATCTCCGCATGTGTGGTTCCCACCGTGAAGCACGGAGGAGGAGGTGTGATGGTGCCTTGCTGGTGACACAGTCTGTGATTTGTTTTGAATTCAAATCAGACTTAACCAGCATGCTTCCACAGCATTCTGCAGTGATACGCCATCCCATCTGGTTTGCCGTTTAGTGGGACTATCATTTGTTTTTCAACAGGAAAATGACCCAACACACCTCCAGGCTGTGTAAGGGCTATTTGACCAAGAAGGAGAGTGATGGAGTGCTGCATCAGATGGCCTGGCATCCACAATCACCCGACCTCAACCCATTCAGATGGTTTGGGATGAGTTGGACCACAGAGTGAAGGAAAAGCAGCCAAAATATGCTCAGCATATGTGGGAACTCCTTCAAGACTGTTGGAAAAGTATTCCAGGTGAAGCTGGTTGAGAGAATGCCAAGATTTTGCAAAGCTTTCATCAAGCCAAAGGGTGGCTACTTTGAAGAATCTCAAATTTGATATATATTTTGATTTCTTAAACACTTTTTTGGTTACTACATGATTCCATATGTGTTATGTCATAGTTTTGGTGTCTTCGCTATTATTCTACAATGTAGAAAATAGTCAAATTCAAGGAAAACCCTTGAATGAGTAGGTGTGTCCAGACTTTTAGCTGGTACTGTATATGTATATGTATTTTTTTTTTCTCACTCAGACACCCACGACCCATTCAAAACCTCATGCGACCCAAATGTGGGTCGCGACCCACCAGCTGAGAATCGCTGCTTTACATTATAAGTGTATATTTTGACTTACCTGTTCCATCTGTACAATACATGTTTGATTTAATGCTTGTTTAATCACGGTTTGGTTGCAACGTGGAATTAAATGCCATTTTATTTATGTTTGGTTGCACAGTGTGATTTAATGCCCGTTTAGTCATGTTTGGTTGCACAGTGATATGGGGATACTTTAATCCATACAGCACATGTTCCATAATTAATGGTGTTTACACATAGTAACTCAGTCCAAATAGAGAGCCCTATAGCCCTGTTCAAAAGTAGTGCACTAAATAAGGAATAGGGTACCAATTGGGACGCTACCTTGTCTTTCAGCATGTTTACAGGACTGTACCTTGTGTTTCAAAAACTTCACTAGTGTCTTTTTTGTGCGTCTTTTTTTGTTGTTGGTCATATTGGTGTGAATTTGCTTGAGGATACTTTTGAGGGCAAGCACTTACAACAACAAGTGTGTGTGTGTGTGTGTGTGTGTGTGTGTGTCTGGTCTGTCTGACTGTCTCTGCGCGTGCACGTGGTCTCTTGATGTCAATTGCAAATGGTGTACTGTAAAAAAAAAAAAAAAAGGTCAACTGATTAAAAGATGAATGGCACGTTGCTTATTATATAGTTTATACAACCAGCGGTACCTTCAAGCAAAACAAATTTGCCATATCTATGCAAGAAAACTGTCGACACCGCACCGACCGCCTGGCCCTCAGCTCTGCCCTGCGTCTCAAATCACACCCTATTCTCTATACAGTGCACTACTTTTAACGCAACTATATAGGGAATAGGGTGATATTTAGGCTGCACTCTCTGTCCACAGTATAGGATCAGAGGGTTAAACACATAGGCTGTACCAAATGGCACCCTATTCCATATATAGTGCACTACCTTGACTGGAGCCCTATGGGGGATAGGTTGTCATTTGGGAGGTAGCCAAAGTGAATGATTCAATGAGGTAGTTAAGAGCTGTCAGGGCTCTAAATTGGACAGCGCTAGCCACTGAATAATTACACACGAACAAAAAGTATTTGTTTGGCTCCTAGAAATAATTGATTTATTTTATGGAGTTGGTTGGTTGAAGTTTTTATGTACCAGAAGACTTGCAAGGTCCCTTACTGTGGTTAGCCGGCCTTCCACGGGACTCTTCTAGCTACGACCACCAAGGCTTGAAAAAAAAAATGTCATTAATTGGATCTGATAAAAATGTATGAAGTAATTAAGGAACTGCCTGCTCTCCTGTCTTTCAGATTAACCTAACGGTGCAGTCACCCTCCAATCAGCACTAGTGACTGTACCAAGATTGCATCATGTGGATCGGCCAGCAGTACTGGAAAGGGGACAGGGAATGGAATTGCAGAACAGTTAAATAGCCTGTTGAAAATCTGAGCCAAGACCCAGGGGGGCCCTAGGGTGGCCTAGGTGACGGCCTCCCTCCCTGGCCACGCATTGACGTGCTAGGGATTCCCTTGAGGTCACGCAGTCGACCGTACTGTGCTGATACTCTACAACGAGGGACAATAGTTTTTCCTATGTAAGCTATTTTACATAGTGATGAACCCCTCCTCCCCCCCCCCCTCCCCCCGGCCCTAACGTTTATAGATGAGTAGGGTTAGGACTTTAACCTGACCATGTGACTTGGCCTTGCCTGTCTATGACTGTCACTCCCCCCCCCCCCCCCCCCCAAACTCACAACGTTGTTGTTGTTGTTGTTGTTGTTGTTTGTGCAGTCGGATGTCTGTTCCTAGAAGATTAATTTTTTTTGAAAGAATTCAACAGTGATATAATATAATTGTTGGGTAGAATAGGAATGTTTTGAAGTGCATTTGTGACCGACCGGCTAAAATCGGTCTTATGTAGCAAAATTTGAAATTGTGTTATTTATTTATTTTACATTGGATAAAAGTAGAGACTCAGAGCTACAAAATGGTATATCATACACTACAGTCGAGGAACAATGGAAAAGTAATTTGCTTTGAAAGTTGATAAACTTGTAAACTCACTTTTGAGAAAATGGCCTTCGAATGTTTTGGTACACCTACTGGAGAGCTCTTCTTTGTCTACACCCATTCAGCATCATTCACACCCTCTTAAGCTTTAGCACCAACCATCTCTTTGAGGGTTGATCCGAATGTGCTAACAGCAGCAGTCAAGCACCCAAGCTAACTTGCTACCTACATCCAGACATCTAAGTGTGAGAGAGAACAGCTAACTGAACATTACTCGCCCTAGCAGAGCTGGTTAGGCTGTTATGTTATTCATAGCGTTTAGAGACTGCAACTGTGCTGTCAGATTGTCCATTCGTAAATTCAGAGCGTTTTGCGTTCAGAGTGCACAGCGGATCCTCTGACCGATGAGTTTACTGACGTTTACTGACACCGGCCGAATTCAACAGGTGTTGAGCGTTCGTAAATTCATCAGTTATTCTGCGCTCTGGCACATTCAGATGAGAGTGCTCTGAAATTAGAGTAGATCGCCAGACTGAATTTACGATCGCATCCGGAATGGTTACTTGCATAGTGAAGCTAGCTAGATAAATAATGAACCATAATCATAACTCATGACATTACTACCCTGCATGAATCTGCAGGTAGCAAACCAACCAGGTACATTGTTAGCTAGCTAACACTAGGCTATAGCTAGCCAAGCAAAGAGCTCTGAGATACGAATAATAAGGCCATACACATAACGTTAGCTAGCAAGCCAGCCAGGTAACATTAGCTAGCTAGTTAGGTAAACAGTGAACCATAATCACAACTCATGACGTTATTACCCTGCATGAATCTGCAGGTAGCTAACCAACCAGGTTCAATGTTAGCTAGCTAACATTAGACTATAACTAGTCAAGTAAATGACTCTGTTAAAATTAGAAACATGTAATATCTGATAATGTGGCTAGCCAGACTATCTTACCCGTAAAACGTTACATCATTCAAGGTTGAAATCGTCTCCTATCGGATGCCATGGTTGTCCTTAGTTTGAAGATGTAATCTGGGAAACTATCACACTCGAATTCAACTGATTTCATAACTCAGTCCTCCAGAAAGTGGAGAGCAACACTTATGCAGTTTTAATACCCGATACATTTAAAAGAAAAAGCTGTGTTAGACAGGATTACCTAGACATACTGACCAGCTCATATAGGGTTAACTACAGATATTATAC
>NC_138302.1:100416271-100468771 GCF_965601325.2 Salmo salar
TTGCGTCCCACCTAGTCAACAGCCAGTGGAATCGTGTGGCGCGAAATACAAATATCTCATAAATGCTATAACTTCAATTTCTCAAACATATGACTATTTTACACTATTTTAAAGACAAGACTCTCGTTAATCTAACCACATTGTCCGATTTCAAAAAGGCTTTACAGCGAAAGCAAAACATTAGATTATGTCAGGAGAGTACCCTGTCAAAAATAATCACACAGCCATTTTAAAAGCATGCATATATGTCACAAAAACCAAAACCACAGCTAAATGCAGCACTAACCTTTGATGATCTTCATCAGATGACACTCCTAGGACATTATGTTATACAATGCATGCATATTTTGTTCAATCAAGTTCATATTTATATCAAAAACCAGCTTTTTTACATTAGCATGTGACGTTCAGAACTAGCATACCCCCCGCAAACATCCGGTGAATTTACTAAATTACTCACGATAACGTTCACAAAAAACATAACAATTATTTTAAGAATTATAGATACAGAACTCCTCTATGTACTCGATATGTCCGATTTTAAAATAGCTTTTTGGTGAAAGCACATTTTGCAATATCCTCAGTAGATAGCCCAACCATCACGGCATGCCATTTAGACACCGACCAAGTTTAGCCCTGACCAAACTCCGATTTACTATTACAAAAGTTTGATTACCTTTGTTGTCTTCGTCAGAATGCACTCCCAGGACTGCTACTTCAATAACAAATGTTGGTTTGGTCCAAAATAATCCATTGTTATATCCAAATAGCAGCGTTTTGTTCGTGCGTTCAAGACACTATCCCAAGTGTAAATAAGGGTCACGAGCATGGCGCAATTCGTGACAAAAGATTTCTAAATATTCCATTACCGTACTTCGAAGCATGTCAACCGCTGTTTAAAATCCATTTTTATGCCATTTTTCTCGTAAAAAAGCGCTAATATTCCGACCGGGAATCTGCGTTTAGGTAAACAGAGGAAAGAAAACAAAGCATTCGGCACGCGCCTGAGTCTCACAGTACTGTAACCAGCCACTACCCAAACGCGCTACTTTTTTTCAACCAGAGCCTGCAAAGCCACGATTCAGCTTTTTGCCGCCTTCTGAGAGCCTATTGGAGCCGTAGGAAGTGTCATGTTATAGCAGAGATCCTCAGTCTTCAATAAACAGAGGCAAGAAGAATGACACCTTGTCAGACAGGCCACTTCCTGCATGAAATCTTCTCAGGTTTTGGCCTGCCAAATGAGTTCTGTTATACTCACAGACACCATTCAAACAGTTTTAGAAACTTTGGAGTGTTTTCTATCCAAAGCTAATACTTATATGCATATTCTAGTTTCTGGGCAGGAGTAATAATCAGATTAAATCGGGTACGTTTTTTATCCGGCTGTGAAAATACTGCCCCCTAGCCATAACAGGTTAACTGACTTTACTAGTTAAATAAAGGTTAAATAAAGGTTGCATTTTTTTAATTTATTTGTATTTATTTTTTATTTTTGTTAGCATAGTTCCCAAATGTATCCAAGTGTTCTCTCTCTCTCTCTCTCTCTCTCGTTCTCTAACTCTCTCTCTAACTCTATGTAACATTCGTCGTAAGGAGTGGACTAAAATGCAGCGGGTATATTGATCATCTTCTTATTTATTAAAGAGAAAACACTTAAACAAAACAAATGACGAAAACAGTCCCGTAAGGTCCACAGACTATACAGGAAACAACCACCCACAAAACACAGGAGAAAACTAACCCAACTAAATATGGACTCCAATTAGAGGCAACGACAACCAGCTGCCTCTAATTGGAGGTCCTACCAAAACCCCAACATAGAAATAGAAAAACTAGATAAACACATAGAAATAGAAAATGTAGAACATATAAACCAAAAAACCCGAAACACACAAAACAAACACCCCCTGCCCACGCCCTGACCAAACTACAATAACAAATAACCCCTTTTACTGGTCAGGACGTGACACTCTAACTCTCTAACTCTCCATCTTTTGTAACAAGAGTCATATTGTGTTATTCTGCTAGGGACCTGTTGTCATCGAATTAAGTTTCTAATCAATAACCTATACCGTGTGTGTGTGTGTATCCTGTGTTATCATTTAGTTTGTTAGTAAATACATAATAAAATCAATGTGTGTGGTATGGGATGATCAGTAAGACTTGCGGTTGTGCATATTCAAGAAGTCTGTTGATGTTCAGAATAAGAATTGATATGAGGTAATGATCAATAAGTGACTGTTATCAATATTTAACTTACATACTGTCTATATTCTTTTATTTGTCACGTGCGCCGAGTACAACAGATGTGGACCATAACGAGAAATGCTTTACTTACAAGCCCTTAACCAACAATGCAGTTCAAGAATTAGAGTTAATTAGAGTGGGTGGTGCGGGTGAGATGCGTGGGGCAGGTGGGGCGGGTGGGGGACAAGAAATAAGAGGACTGCTGAGCGTAAAATTTTCATGTTTCTGCCCCGCTGGCCCTGTGCTCGCTGACTCACCAGGTAGTTCATTCCACTCTGTAGTCGTCTCGGTTTTGTAAATCTCGGTGTGTGTGTGTGTGTGTGTGTGTGTGTGTGTGTGTGTGTGTGTGTGTGTGTGTGTGTGTGTGTGTGTGTGTGTGTGTGTGTGTGTGTGTGTGTGTGTGTGTGTGTGTGTGTGTGTGTGTGTGTGTGTGTGTGTGTTGTCACCTCTGTTTTGTTGATGTCTACTGTTCGTTCATGGCAGCACAAGGGAAGGAGCTGCTATGACAGGGGATTCGTCCCAACTGACGTCCCATACACTACATAGTGTACTACTATTGACCAAGGCTCATAGGATACCGGACAAAAGAACTGAACAACTTGATTTAGGGAATAGGATGCCATTTGGGACAAATCCAGAGCATCCGTAACTGTTTCTTCTCCAGTGCACAGGACAACCAGAGAAAAACTGTTATAACACCATCCACAGAAAAACAGTTATAACACCATCCACAGAGAAACACTGTTATAACACCATCCACAGAGAAACACTGTTATAACACCATCCACAAAGAAACAGTTATAACACCATCCACAGAGAAACAGTTATAACACCATCCACAGAGAAACACTGTTATAAAACCATCCACAGAAAAACAGTTATAACACCATCCACAGAGAAACACTGTTATAACACCATCCACAGAAAAACAGTTATAACACCATCCACAGAGAAACACTGTTATAACACCATCCACAGAAAAACAGTTATAACACCATCCACAGAAAAACAGTTATAACACCATCCACAGAGAAACACTGTTATAACACCATCCACAGAGAAACAGTTATAACACCATCCACAGAGAAACACTGTTATAACACCATCCACAGAGAAACACTGTTATAACACCATCCACAGAGAAACAGTTATAACACCATCCACAGAGAAACAGTTATAACACCATCCACAGAGAAACAGTTATAACACCATCCACAGAGAAACACTGTAATAACACCATCCACAGAGAAACACTGTTATAACACCATCCACAGAGAAACAGTTATAACACCATCCACAGAGAAACAGTTATAACACCATCCACAGAGAAACACTGTTATAACACCATCCACAGAGAAACACTGTTATAACACCATCCACAGATAAACAGTGTTATAACACCATCCACAGAGAAACACTGTTATAACACCATCCACAGAGAAACAGTTATAACACCATCCACAGAGAAACACTGTTATAACACCATCCACAGAGAAACTCTGTTATAACACCATCCACAGAGAAACAGTTATAACACCATCCACAGAGAAACACTGTTATAACACCATCCACAGATAAACAGTTATAACACCATCCACAGAGAAACACTGTTATAACACCATCCACAGAGAAACACTGTTATAACACCATCCACAGAGAAACAGTTATAACACCATCCACAGAGAAACACTGTTATAACACCATCCACAGAGAAACAGTTATAACACCATCCACAGAGAAACACTGTTATAACACCATCCACATTGAAACAGTTATAACACCATCCACAGAGAAACTGTTATAACACCATCCACAGAGAAACAGTTATAACACCATCCACAGAGAAACAGTTATAACACCATCCACAGAGAAACAGTTATAACACCATCCACAGATAAACAGTTATAACACCATCCACAGATAAACAGTTATAACACCATCCACAGAGAAACACTGTTATAACACCATCCACAGAGAAACACTGTTATAACACCATCCACAGAGAAACAGTTATAACACCATCCACAGAGAAACACTGTTATAACACCATCCACAGAGAAACAGTTATAACACCATCCACAGAGAAACACTGTTATAACACCATCCACAGAGAAACAGTTATAACACCATCCACAGAGAAACACTGTTATAACACCATCCACAGAGAAACACTGTTATAACACCATCCACAAAGAAACACTGTTATAACACCATCCACAGAGAAACAGTTATAACACCATCCACAGAGAAACAGTTATAACACCATCCACAGAGAAACACTGTTATAACACCATCCACAGAGAAACACTGTTATAACACCATCCACAGAGAAACAGTAATAACACCATCCAAAGAGAAACACTGTTATAACACCATCCACAGAGAAACACTGTTATAACACCATCCACAGAGAAACACTGTTATAACACCATCCACAGAGAAACACTGTTATAACACCATCCACAGAGAAACAGTTATAACACCATCCACAGAGAAACAGTTATAACACCATCCACAGAGAAACAGTAATAACACCATCCACAGAGAAACACTGTTATAACACCATCCACAGAGAAACAGTTATAACACCATCCACAGAGAAACAGTTATAACACCATCCACAGAGAAACACTGTTATAACACCATCCACAGAGAAGCAGTTATAACACCATCCACAGAGAAACACTGTTATAACACCATCCACAGAGAAACAGTTATAACACCATCCACAGAGAAACAGTAATAACACTATCCACAGAGAAACAGTTATAACACCATCCACAGAGAAGCAGTTATAACACCATCCACAGAGAAACAGTAATAACACCATCCACAGAGAAACACTGTTATAACACCATCCACAGAGAAACACTGTTATAACACCATCCACAGAGAAACACTGTTATAACACCATCCACAGAGAAACAGTTATAACACCATCCACAGAGAAACAGTTATAACACCATCCACAGAGAAACAGTAATAAAACCATCCACAGAGAAACACTGTTATAACACCATCCACAGAGAAACAGTTATAACACCATCCACAGAGAAACAGTTATAACACCATCCACAGAGAAACACTGTTATAACACCATCCACAGAGAAGCAGTTATAACACCATCCACAGAGAAACACTGTTATAACACCATCCACAGAGAAACAGTTATAACACCATCCACAGAGAAACAGTTATAACACCATCCACAGAGAAACAGTAATAACACTATCCACAGAGAAACAGTTATAACACCATCCACAGAGAAGCAGTTATAACACTATCCACAGAGAAGCAGTTATAACACCATCCACAGAGAAGCAGTTATAACACCATCCACAGAGAAACAGTTATAACACCATCCACAGAGAAACAGTAATAACACCATCCACAGAGAAACAGTAATAACACCATCCACAGAGAAACAGTTATAACACCATCCACAGAGAAACACTGTTATAACACCATCCACAGAGAAACAGTTATAACACCATCCACAGAGAAGCAGTTATAACACCATCCACAGAGAAGCAGTTATAACACCATCCACAGAGAAACATTAATAACACCATCCACAGAGAAACAGTTATAACACCATCCACAGAGAAACAGTTATAACACCATCCACAGAGAAACAGTAATAACACCGTCCACAGAGAAACAGTTATAACACCATCCACAGAGAAACAGTTATAACACCATCCACAGAGAAACAGTTATAACACCATCCACAGAAAAGCAGTTATAACACCATCCACAGAGAAACAGTAATAACACCATCCACAGAGAAACAGTTATAACACCATCCACAGAGAAACAGTTATAACACCATCCACAGAAAAGCAGTTATAACACCATCCACAGAGAAACAGTAATAACACCATCCACAGAGAAACAGTAATAACACCATCCACAGAGAAACAGTTATAACACCATCCACAGAAAAGCAGTTATAACACCATCCACAGAGAAACAGTAATAACACCATCCACAGAGAAACAGTAATAACACCATCCACAGAGAAACATTAATAACACCATCCACAGAGAAACAGTTATAACACCATCCACAGAGAAACAGTAATAACACCATCCACAGAGAAACAGTAATAACACCATCCACAGAGAAACAGTTATAACACCATCCACAGAAAAGCAGTTATAACACCATCCACAGAGAAACAGTAATAACACCATCCACAGAGAAACAGTAATAACACCATCCACAGAGAAACAGTTATAACACCATCCACAGAGAAACAGTAATAACACCGTCCATAGAGAAACATTGTTAGTAATTCAATGTTTGTCTGATAATATAATTTAAACACATACAAATCCATCAGGAAAAGCTCTGTGATTTATGAAACTGTGGATCTTGTCATTTGAATAGATGGCATCTGGTTAGTAAACTGGTAAACAGCAAGGTGACTGTAGGATGTTGTGTATCGGGTTTGGGGAAGGATTCTACTCAAACTGTGGCTGTGCCAGGGCAGTGGAAGGATACACATGCAGGGACTGTGAAATGCATCCTACTGTGATTATTAATTACATCCTTTTCACTAGACCTCTTGTGAGAGGAGAGGTGTCATGCTGGATCATCTCCAGGTACAATTCACCTGTCTTCCTCTCTCTCTCTCTGGCGGTCTCTCTCTCTTACCTCACTTCCTCTCTCTCTGGCTGTCTCCTTCTCTCACCTCACTTCCTCTCTCTCTGGCTGTCTCCTTCTCTCACCTCACTTCCTCTCTCTCTGGCTGTCTCCTTCTCTCACCTCACTTCCTCTCTCTCTGGCTGTCTCCTTCTCTCACCTCACTTCCTCTCTCTCTGTCTGTCTCCTTCTCTCACCTCACTTCCTCTCTCTCTGGCTATCTCCCTCTCACCTCACTTCCTCTCTCTCTGGCTGTCTCCTTCTCTCACCTCACTTCCTCTCTCTCTGGCTGTCTCCTTCTCTCACCTCACTTCCTCTCTCTCTGGCTGTCTCCCTGTCTCACCTCACTTCCTCTCTCTCTGGCTGTCTCCTTCTCTCACCTCACTTCCTCTCTCTGGCTGTCTCCTTCTCTCACCTCACTTCCACTCTCTGGCTGTCTCCTTGTCTCACCTCACTTCCTCTATCTCTGGCTGTATCCTTCTCTCACCTCACTTCCTCTCTCTCTGTCTGTCTCCTTCTCTCACCTCACTTCCTCTCTCTCTGGCTGTCTCCCTGTCTCACCTCACTTCCTCTCTCTCTGGCTGTCTCCTTCTCTCACCTCACTTCCACTCTCTGGCTGTCTCCTTGTCTCACCTCACTTCCTCTCTCTCTGGCTGTATCCTTCCCTTACCTCACTTCCTCTCTCTCTAACGGTCTACCTCTCTCTCTGGCTGTCTCCTTCTCTCACCTCACTTCCTCTCTCTCTGGCTGTCTCCTTCCCTTACCTCACTTCCTCTCTCTCTGGCTGTCTCCCTGTCTCACCTCACTTCCTCTCTCTCTCTAACGGTCTCCCTCTCTGTCTGGCGGTCTCCCTGTGAAAAAGGCCCTAATTTGCTCCAGGGGTGCAGTACTACTATAGCTGACCCTGTAATATAACACATTACACGGCACCTATCTGGTGTATCTGACAGAAAACATGTATTTGTTTATATCTTTTTTTTTTTTACATGGCAGAGCACCGTGGGGGAATAAACAACTGAGCTAAGAAATATAATTAAAGGTAGCGAGAGACGGGTTGGCTCGAAGCAAGAAGGGGACACAGTTTAGGACAGAGACAGAGAGAGAGAGAGAGAAAGAGAGAGAGAGAGAGAGAGAGAGAGAGAGAGGTCAGGGCTCTTTCCCACCACCCTCTAGCAGCTAGAGAGAGAGAGATAGTTCCCAAACCTTCCATAACAAAGCCATCACCTACAAAATAAATTAACTTGGAGAAGAGCCCCATAAGCGAGCTGGTCCTGGGGCTCTGTTCACAAACACAAACACACACCACAGAGCCCCAGGACAGAAACACAATTAGACCCAACCAAATCATGAGAAAATAAAAAGATAATTACTTGACACATTGGAAAGAATTTTCAGAAAAAATTAGAGCAGAATGCTTTTTCGCCCTAAACAGAGAATCCACAGTGGCAGAATACCACTGTGACTGCCCACTGTGCAAAAGGAGGTGGAAACTGAGCTGCACTTTCTAACATCCTGTGAAATGTATGACCGTATAAGAGACACACTGTGACACTTAGGGGTGCGTGCTCAGTCCCCTCCTGGACTTCCTGTTCACCCACAACAGCGTGGCCAAGCATGACTCCAACACCATCAAGTTTGCTGAGGACACAACAGCGGTAGGCCTGATCACCGACAACGATGAGACAGCCTATAGGTAGGAGGTCAGAGACCTGGCCGTGTGGTGCCAGGAGAACAATCTCTCCCTCAACGTGAGCAAGACAAAGGAGCTGATTGTGGACTACAGGAAAAGGAGGGTCAAACAAGCCCCAATCGACAGGGCTGTAGAGGAGCAGGTTGAGAGTTTTAAGTTCCTCGTTGTCCACATCACCAACAAACTATCATGGTCCAAACACAGACCCACAAGAAATCAAAAAGAAATACAATTTTGATAAACTCCCATATCTATTGGGTGAAATACCATAGTGTGTCATCACATCAGCAAGATTTGTGACCCGTTGCCACAAGAAAAGGGAAACCAGTGAAGAACAAACACCATCCCATATTTATTCTGTTTATTTATTTTCCCTTTTGTACTTTAACCATTTTGCACATCGTTACAATAATGTATATAGACATAATATGACATTTGAAATGTCTTTATTATTTTGGAACTTTTGTGAGTGTAATGTTTAATGTAAATTCTTTGTTTATTTCACTTTTGTTAATTGTCTATTTCAATTGCTTTGGCAATGTAACCATATGTTTACCATGGCAATAAAGCCCCTTAAATTGAAATTGAATTGAGAGAGAAAGAGAGAGAGAGGGAGAGAGAGAGAGAGAGAAAGAGAGAGAGAGGGGGGAGACAGAAAGAGAGGAGACAGAGAGAGGGAAGGAGAGAGAGAGACAGAAAGAGAGAGGAGGACAGAGAGAGGGAAGGAGAGAGAGAGAGAGAGAGAGAGAGAGAGAGGGATTGAGAGAGAGTACAGTGCCTTGCAAAAGTATTAATCACGGAAAAGTGGTACGTGGATATGTATTCACCCCTTTGCCATGAAGCACCTAAATAAGATCTGGTGCAACCAATTACCTTCAGAAGACAAGCAATTAGTTAAGCCGTACACTCCACAGAGCTGGGCTTTACGGAAGATTGGCTAGAAAAAAAAGCCATTGCTTAACCTGTTGGGGCTAGGGGGCAGTATTTTCACGGCTGGATAAAAAAACGTACCCGATTTAATCTGGTTACTAATCCTACCCAGTAACTAGAATATGCATATACTTATTATATATGGATAGAAAACACCCTAACATTTCTAAAACTGTTTGAATGGTGTCTGTGAGTATAACAGAACTCATTTGGCAGGCAAAACCCTGAGACAGATTCTGACAGGAAGTGGATACCTGATGTGTTGAATTACCTATAAGCCTATGCCATTGAAACACACAAGATCTTATTAATGTTTTGGCACTTTCTATTGCTTCCACTAGATGTCACCAGCCTTTACAAAGTGTTTTGAGTCTTCTACTGTGAGATCTGACCGAACAAGAGCCTTGGAACGGTGATGGCCGATTAGACTCTGGCGCGCGAGTTCATGTTGGGTACCCTCGTTCCAATACGTTTTAAAAGAGAATGCATTCGTCCACCTTGAATATTATTCATGTTCTGGTTAAAAAAGGCACTAATGATTTATGCTATACAACGTTTGACATGTTTGAACGAACGTAAATATATTTTTTCCCCTCGTTCATGAAGTGAAGTCCGGCGGGCTTAGATCATGTGCTAACAACACGGAGCTTTTTGGACATAAATGATGAGCTTTTTTGAACAAAACTACATTCGTTATGGACCTGGGATTGATGAAGAGAATCAAAGGTAATGGATTATTTACATAGTATTTTCGATTTTAGATCTCTCCAACATGGCGCCTAGTCTGTATCGCAAAGCGTATTTTTCTGGGCGCAGTGCTCAGATTATTGCAAAGTGTGATTTCCCAGTAAGGTTATTTTTAAATCTGGCAAGTCGATTGCGTTCAAGAGATGTAAATCTATAATTCTTTAAATGACAATATAATATTTGACCAATGTTTTCTAATTTTAATTATTTAATTTGTGGTGCTGACTTGACTGCCGGTTATTGGAGGGAAACGATTTCCTGAACATCAACGCCATAGTAAAACGCTGTTTTTGGATATAAATATGAACTTGATAGAACTAAAAATGCATGCATTGTCTAACATAATGTCCTAGGAGTGTCATCTGATGGAGATTGTCAAAGGTTAGTGCATCATTTTAGCTGGTTTTATGGTTTTGGTGACGCCTGTCTTTGAATTGACAAAACATTACACACAGCTATTGTCAATGTACTCTCCTAACATAATCTAACTTTATGCTTTCGCCGTAAAACCTTTTTGAAATCGGACAACGTGGTTAGATTCAGTATTGACACGGCTGGATAAAAAACGTACCCGATTTAATCTGGTTACTACTCCTGCCCAGTAACTAGAATATGCATATAATTATTGGCTTTGGATAGAAAACACCCTAAAGTTTCTAAAACTGTTTGAATGGTGGCTGTGAGTATAACAGAACTCCTATGGTAGGCCAAAACCTGAGAAGATTTCAAGCAGGAAGTGGCCTGTCTGAGAAGTAGTGTTTCATCTTGGCTCTTTTTATTGAAGACTCAGGATCTGTGCAATAACGTGACACTTCCTACGTCTTCCATAGGGTCTCAGAGCCCGGGAAAAAGTTGAACGATATCGAGGCAGGCTCTGGCTGAAACACTTTATCGCTTTTGGCAAGTGGCCACTCAGAGTACTATGGGCTTAGGCGCGTGCCCGCTTCGACCGAATGCTTTCTTTTCCTTTGTCTGTTTATCTAAACGCAGATTCCCGGTCGGAATATTATCGCTTTTTTATGAGAAAAATGGCATAAAAATTGATTTTAAACAGCGGTTGACATGCTTCGAAGTACGGTAATGGAATATTTAGAATTCTTTTGTCACGAATTGCGCCATGCTCGTCACCCTTATTTACCCTTTAGGATAGTGTCTAGAACGCACGAACAAAACGCCGCTGTTTGGATATAATGATGGATTATTTTGGACCAAACCAACATTTGTTATTGAAGTAGAAGTCCTGGGAGTGCATTCTGATGAAGACAAGAAAGGTAATAATATTTTTCTTATAGTAAATCTGACTTTGATGAGTGCTAAACCTGCTGGGTGTCTAAATAGCTAGCCCTGTGATGCCGGGCTATCTACTGAGAATATTGCAAAATGTGCTTTCACTGAAAAGCTATTTTAAAATCGGACATATCGAGTGCATAGAGGAGTTCTGTATCTATAATTCTTAAAATAATTGTTATGCTTTTTGTGAACGTTTATCGTGAGTAATTTAGTAAATTCACCGGCAGTGTTCGGTGGGAATGCTAGTCACATGCCAGTCACATGCTAATGTAAAAAGCTGTTTTTTGATATAAATATGAACTTGATTGAACAAAACATGCATGTATTGTATAACATAATGTCCTAGGGTTGTCATCTGATGAAGATCATCAAAGGTTAGTGCTACATTTAGCTGTAGTTTGGGTTTATGTGACATTATATGCTAGCTTGAAAAATGGGTGTCTGATTATTTCTGGCTCGGTACTCTGCTGACATAATCTAATGTTTTGCTTTCGTTGTAAAGCCTTTTTGAAATCGGACAGTGTGGTTAGATTAACGAGAGTCTTATCTTTAAAATGGTGTAAAATAGTCATATGTTTGAGAAATTGAAGTAATAGCATTTCTAAGGTATTTGAATAACGCACCACAGGATTCCACTGGCTGTTACGTAGGTGGGACGATTTCGTCCCGCCGGCCCTAGAGAAGTTAAAGATGTTAATTCTCTTCTCATCCACTCTGTCACGCATTCTCTCTTTCACTCTCTCATGTGGCATTATCACCTCTCTCCTCACTCTCTCTCTCTAGCTCCCTCTTTATCTCTCTTCCTTTCTTTCTCCAGATCCCCTGTCACCAGCTCTCACCCCTGGAGGAGCGAGGAGGAGAGAGAGAGACTTGGGACAGAGAGAGACAGTGGAAGAAGGCATCCCTGGAGGAGAGAAGAGAGAGACTAGGGAACAGAGAAGAAGGCATCCCTGGAGGAGAGAAGAGAGAGATTAGGGAACAGAGAATAAGGCATCCCTGGAGGGGAGAAGAGAGAGATTAGGGAACAGAGAAGAAGGGATCCCTGGAGGAGAGAAGAGAGAGACTATGGAACAGAGAAGAAGGCATCCCTGGAGGAGAGAAGAGAGAGACTAGGGAACAGAGAAGAAGGCATCCCTGGAGGAGAGAAGAGAGAGACTAGGGAACAGAGAAGAAGGCATCCCTGGAGGAGAGAAGAGAGAGACTATGGAACAGAGAAATAGGCATCCCTGGAAGAGAGAGAGAGAGACTGGGAACAGAGAAGAAGGCATCCCTGGAGGAGAGAAGAGAGAGACTAGGGAACAGAGAAATAGGCATCCCTGGAAGAGAGAGAGAGAGACTGGGAACAGAGAAGAAGGCTTCCCTGGAGGAGAGAAGAGAGAGACTAGGGAACAGAGAAGAAGGCATCCCTGGAGGAGAGAAGAAAGAGACTGGGAACAGAGAGAGACAGGGAACAGAGAAGAAGCTGTCCCTAGAGGAGAAAAGAGTGAGAGAA
The DNA here is from genome assembly GCF_965601325.2 of Salmo salar. NCBI lineage: Eukaryota > Metazoa > Chordata > Actinopteri > Salmoniformes > Salmonidae > Salmo > Salmo salar. The sequence continues at coordinate 100,429,315 of NC_138302.1, forward strand.
GAAGGAAATAGAGGGGAGAGGAAAAGAGCTGAAAGTCTTAGTCTATACAACAGAAGAACATACACACCAGATGATAACTGGGAGAGAGCGAGAAAGAGAGAGAGAGAGAATACGGAAAAAGAAGGAACAGCACGTCAAAAATCAGCTCAATGTAATTGAAGAATCCATAGACTCTAACCACTTCTGGGAAAATTGGAAAACACTAAACAAACAACAACGCGAAGAGTTATCTATCCAAAATGAAGATGTATGGGTAAACCACTTCTCCAATTGTTTTGGCTCTATAACAAAGAACAAAGAGCAAAAACATATACATGATGAAACAAATCTTAGAATCAACTATTAAAGACTACCAGAGCCCACTGAATTCTCCAATTACCTTGAATGAGCTACAGGACAAAATAAAAACCCTCCAACCCAAAAAGGCCTGTGGTGTTGATGGTATCCTCAATGAAATGATCAAATATACAGACAACAAATTCCAATTGGCTATACTAAAACTCTTTAACATCATCCGTAGCTCTGGCATCTTCCCCAATATTTGGAACCAAGGACTGATCACCCCAATCCACAAAAGTGGAGACAAATTCGACCCAAATAACTACCGTGGGATATGAGTCAACAGCAACCTCGGGAAAATCCTCTGCATTATCATTAACAGCAGACTCGAACATTTCCTCAGTGAAAACAATGTACTGAGCAAACGTCAAATTGGCTTTTTACCAAATTACCGTACAACAGACCATGTATTCACCCTGCACACCCTAATTGACTGTTACGGCTGTCGTAACGAGGGGACCAAGGTGCAGCGTGTGGAGCGTTCATAATTATTTAATGCTGAGAACACTAGAACAAAGAAACAAAACAAAAAACCAACAGTTCTGTCAGGTCACATATAACAAAACAGAAAAACAACTACCCACAGAACACAGGTGGGAAAAGGCTGCCTAAGTATGGCTCCCAATCAGAGACAACGATTAGAAACCATACCTTGGCCAAAACATAGAAATATAAATACATAGAATGCCCACCCCATATCACACCCTGACCTAACTAAACAGAGAAAAACGGCTCACTCAGGCCAGGGCGTGACATTGCCAAACAAACAAACCAAAACAAAGGCAAAGTCTTCTCATGCTTTGTTGATTTCAAAAAAGCCTTCGACTAAATTTGGCATGAGGGTCAGCTATACAAATTGATGGAAAGTGGTGTTGGGGGTAAAACATACAACATTATAAAATCCATGTACACAAACAACAAGTGTGCCGTTAAAATAGGCAAAAACACACACATTTCTTCCCACAGGGCCGTGGGGTGTGACAGGGATGCAGCTTAAGCACCACCCTATTGAACACTAGAACAGTCTGCAGCACCCGGCCTCACCCTACTAGAATCTGAATTCAAATGTCTACTGTTTGCTGATGATCTTGTGCTTCTTTCACCAACCAAGGAGGGCTGACAGCAGCACCTAGATATTCTGCACAGATTCTGCCAGACCTGGGCCCTGACAGTAAATCTTAGTAAGACCAAAGTAATGGTGTTCCAAAAAAGGTCCAGTCGCCAGGACCACAAATACAAATTCCATCTAGACACCGTTGCCCTAGAAGACAACATCAGCGCCACAGGTAACTTCCACAAAGCTGTGAACGATCTGAGAGACGAGGCAAGAAGGGCATTCTATGCCATCAAAAGGAACATGAAATTCAACATACCAATTAGGATCTGGCTAAAAATACTTGAATCAGTCATAGAACCCATTGCCCTTTATGGTTGTGAGGTCTGGGGTTTCACAAAATGAGACAAACACCAAATTGAGACTCTGCATGCAGAATTCTGCAAAAATATCCTCAGTGTACAACGTAGAACAGCAAATAATGCATGCAGAGCCGAATTAGGCCGATACCCACTAATTATCAAAATCCAGAAAAGAGCCGTTAAATTCTACAACCACCTAAAAGGAAGTGATTCCCAAACCTTCCATAACAAAGCCATCACCTACAGAGAGATGAACCTGGAGAAGAGTCCCCTAAGCAAGCTGGTCCTGGGGCTCTGTTCACAAACACAAACACACCCCACAGAGCCCCAGGGCAGCAGCACAATTAGACCCAAGCAAATCATGAGAAAACAAAAAGATAATTACTTGACACATTGGAAAAAATTTACAAAAAAACCGAGCTAACTAGAATGCTATTTGGCCCTAAACAGAGAGTACACAGTGGCAGAATACCTGACCACTGTGACTGACCCAAACTATGTACAGATTCAGTGAGCATAGCCTTGCTATTGAGAAAGGCCGCCGTAGGCAGACATGGCTCTCAAGAGAAGACAGGCTATGTGCACACTGCCCACAAAATGAGATGAAACTGAGCTGCACCTCCTAACCTCCTGCCCAATGTATGACCATATTAGAGACACATATTTCCCTCAGATTACACAGATCCACAAAGAATTCGAAAACAAACCCAATTTTGATAAACTCCCATATCTACTGGGTGAAATTCCATAGTGTGCCATCACAGCTGCAAGATGTGTGACCTGTGGCCACAAGAAAAGGGCAACCAGTGAAGAACAAACACCATTGTAAATACAACCCATATTTATGTTGATTTATTTTCCCTTGTGTACTTTAACCATTTTTACATTGTTACAACACTGTATATATACATCATATGACATTTGTAATGTCTTTATTGTTTTGAAACTTCTGTGAGTGTAATGTTTACTGTTAATTTGTATTGTTTATTTCACTTTTGTATATTATCTACTTAACTTGCTTTGGCATTGTTAACACGTTTCCCATGCCAATAAAGCCCCTTGAATTGAATTGAATTGAATTGAGAGAGAGAGAGAGAGAGAGAGAGAGAGAGAGAGAGAGAGAGAGAGAGAGAGAGAGAGAGAGGAGAGAGAGAGAGAGAGAGAGAGAGAGAGCTGAGGGAGAAGCACTACTCAAAACAATCTCACTATCTCACACTATGTCATTTTCAAGATGGCAGTGACAGACATGTCAGACTTCAATAAAGTAAATCTGACGAAAACGCTATCGCCTGCCCAACTCACGCACCAAGAATTCCTGAGCAGAATAACGTTGACGTATACACTGACTCGATGACTGATTTCATCAGCAAAGTGCATAGAGGATGTTGTTCCTACTGCGATGATTAGAACTTATACAAACCTGAAAAACTGTAGATAGATGGCAATATTCGCTCAAAAATGAAAGCGCGAACAGTAACCAGGTGACTGGGAACATGGACGAGTACAAACAGTCCAGTTATAATAGGCAATGAAGTCGGCAAAATGTCAGACATGTGATGTATGTGGCAGGGACTACAGACAGTCACGGATTATAAAGGGAAAACCAACCACGCTGCGGAAACCGACACCTCGCTCCTGGACAAGTTAAACACCTACTTCGCCCGCTTCGAGGAAGAAAAAAAACACAGTGCCACCAATGAGGGCTACCGTCGCTCATGAGGACTGTGAGCTGTCGTTCTCCGTGGATGACGTGAGTAAGTCGTTTAAAGTGTGTTAAACCTCGCAAGGCTGCCACGTCCTCAGAGCATGTGCAGACACAGCTGAATGGAATGTTAACATATTCAACCTCTCATTATCCCAGTCTGTTGTCCCATCTTGTACAAGATGTCCACCATTGTGCCTGTACCCAAGAAAGTAAATATAATTTAACTAAATGACTACCGCCCAGTAGCACTCACTTCTGTCATCATGAAGAGAGGCTCATATCACCTCCACCTTACCCGACATCTTAGTCCCCCTACAATTTGCATACCGCTGCACACACCGAGAGACTGAGAAACAACTTCAATCTCAAGGCCATCAGACTGTTAAATAGTCACCACTGGCTGACCTATGCCCAGTACCCTGACCTAAACTTTAGTCACTGTTACAAGCCGGCTACCACCCGGTACTCAACCCTGCACCATAGAGACTGCTGCCCTATGTACATAGTCATTTAACACAGAGCGGCAGGTAGCCTAGCAGTTAATAACCATAAGGTCGCTGGTTCAAATCCCAGAGCTGACTAAGTGAAAAATCAACGCACTTAACCCTAATTGCTCCTGTAAATCCCTCAGGAGAAGAGTGTCTGCTAAAATGTAAAGACTTCATATGTATATACTGTATTCTAGTCAAGGCCCATCCTATATAACTACTGCTGTACACACCTTTTCTATTCATATACTGTCCATACTGTCTATACACCATAATATACGAATATATTTATATTCCGGACAGACATTACTTGTTGAAATATTTCTATATTTCTTAATTTATTTCTTTAAATTTCTTTTAAATTAAATTAATTATTTTGTATTGTTAGATATTACTGCACTGTTGGAGGTAGGAACATAAGCATTTCATTACACCCACGATAAAATCTGCAAAATGTGTATACGCGACCAATACAATTTGATTTGATTTGAAGAGGGTTATTGATATAGACCATTAAGTAGGTTATCAAAGAGAAGAAGCCTCAGTTGATAGACTGATTAATAGCCTATTTGTTTTTATACATTATATATTATAGGGTGGTAACTTTCTCAAAATGCTCAGGTTTTCAAAAAAAAGTCCTAGTATGAGGATTTCATACTTCTTGCTTATTCCCCCCCCCTGATTCGGTCAATCGCACAACCAGGTTTTCTGGGAATTTGTTGAAAGTTAAAGAATTTTTTGCAACCGTACTCAGCTCGACGTGATTTGTTTCTCTACCACATACAATAACTGTGGTATGTAAGAAGTCAAAAACCTTCAGTTTCACTACATTTGTTTTTTCATCTTTATTTCACTAGGCAAGTCAGATAAGAACAAATTCTTATTTTCAATGACAGCCTAGGAACAGTGGGTTAACTGCCTTGCTCAGGGGAAGAACAACAGATTTTTACCTTGTCAGCTCGGGGATTCGATCTTGCAACCTTTCAGTTACTAGGCCAACGCTCTATCCACTAGGCTACCTGCCACCCCATTAACCCACCGTTAAACTAAATCGTTATTCCATTTTTTTATTTCATTGAATAGTAGTTCCCTACTGCAGAATAAGAACCCTCCATGGACCATTTCCTAAGGACGCGTTTATGAAGTGTTAAAAGGACAATCTGCGATTTGAAAAAAAACAACACAGTGGTAACCTTACCTTTTGTTTTTTGGTAAACAGCTTAGGGATGGGCCTGGGGAGAATGTAACCACTCTCAAATTCACAGACAGAGCCATGGATGTAACAAATGACTTTCCATGAGATCAAAAATATAATTCATTTAAAAGTTCCAAAAATGGACGTACTCCATCAATCCCAGATTGCCCCTTTAGGTGCATTTTGTCAGTTAGAGAGCACAGATTGCAACAGATATGTCCCAAATGGAACCCTATGCCCTACATAGGTGCATTACGTTTGACGAGAGCCCTATGTCGGCCTACTCAAAAGTAGTGCACTGTAAAGGGAATAGGGTATCATTTGGGAAGTCGACTATTAACAGTGGCAGAGCTCATTTAGCTACAGATCTGCATTTACTGTGCTTCTCAACATCAGCCAGATGATGAATCAGATCCTATTTTATCACAATGGCCCATAGAGATGGAGATTTCTCTGTGTGTGTGTGTGTGTGTGTGTGTGTGTGTGTGTGTGTGTGTGTGTGTGTGTGTGTGTGTGGTGTGTGTGTGTGTGTGTGTGTGGGTGTGTGTGTGTGTGTGTGTGTGTGTGTGTGTGTGTGTGGTGTGTGTGTGTGTGTGTGTGCGTGTGCATGTGTGTGAGAGATGCCATTAATCCGGTAATGGTAATAGGATATCGCATAGCAGGGGGAATGACTACTCTCTCTCTCTTTTGGAAATATAAAATAACAGCACACACACACACACACACACACACACACACACACACACACACACACACGCAAACACACACACAAAAACACATATTAATACTATGGGATGTAATTCATGTTTGTTTGAATTAGCATTCTAATCAGACCTGGTACTGTAGACCCAGTCAGAACATCTAACCAGACCTGGTACTGGAGACCCAGTCAGAACATCTAACCAGACCTGGTACTGTAGACCCAGTCAGAACATCTAACCAGACCTGGTACTGGAGACCCAGTCAGAACATCTAACCAGACCTAGTACTGGAGACCCAGTCAGAACATCTAACCAGACCTGGTACTGGAAACCCAGTCAGAACATCTAACCAGACCTGGTACTGTAGACCCAGTCAGAACATCTAACTAGACCTGGTACTGTAGACCCAGTCAGAACATCTAACCAGACCTAGTACTGTAGACCCAGTCAGAACATCTAACCAGACCGGGTAACCTTATGAAGTATAGAGGTTAGGTATTGAAGAGTTCTACATTGGTCTTTTCACGGGTCTGTTTATGGGTCTGTATTCGGGTCTGTATATGGGGACGTATACGGGTCTATATATGGGGACGTATACGGGTCTATATATGGGGACGTATACGGGTCTATATATGGGGACGTATACGGGTCTATATATGGGGACGTATACGGGTCTATATATGGGGACGTATACGGGTCTATATATGGGGACGTATACGGGTCTATATATGGGGACGTATACGGGTCTGTATATGGGGACGTATACGGGTCTATATATGGGGATGTATACGGGTCTGTATATGGGGACGTATACGGGTCTGTATATGGGGATGTATACGGGTCTGTATATGGGGACGTATACGGGTCTGTATATGGGGACGTATACGGGTCTGTATATGGGGATGTATACGGGTCTGTATATGGGGACGTATACGGGTCTGTATATGGGGACGTATACGGGTCTGTATATGGGGACGTATACGGGTCTGTATATGTAAGTAAGACGTGTGTTGTCTTGTCCCGTGTAAATATTTTTTTTTCATTTTCATTTTCTTTGTGTATATTTCAAAATATATCAATCTCTTTCTTTACATTTTCGAATCAAATATACCTTCCTGCAACTCGCCTCACCCAACGTGGTACAGATCTGCTATTTTTATAGACCTTATAACTGGAACCTCCATCAGCAGCTAGCCGTCAGCAGCTAGCCGTCAGCAGCTAGCCGTCAGCAGCTAGCCGTCAGCAGCTAGCCAGCTAATTAGCTACTAGCTATTTAGTCGTTGTTAGCCAATGCTATCAGTCTTTACCTTTAGCTCAGACGCTGGTGTAGCTCGGTCAGCTTTAGCTCGGTCAATACCTGCCAATCTGACCAGCGCGATATCAACCCAGAGCATATCGGACTGCTTTTCTCCACCACATCACCGGATTCCTGCCGCAAGCTCTGGACCATTACACTGGATCATCGCAGCTAGCTAGCTGGAACCGAATAGCTATTGTGGCTAACGCCCTTGTCCAGAAGCAAGCACCAGTTAGCCTCGAGCTAGCCTCAAGCTAGGTCTATCTCCCGGCTAGCCAACGAAGTACACCAACTACATTACCTCTCTTGCCAATTGGCCTGGACCCTTTGTCGACACGGAGCACTGCCGATCCGCCATGACTGGTCTGCTGACGTAATTCGGCCGATGTGCTCTCAACTGGCCTCTGCATCGTGGATGTCGGTGAAAACCCATCTGCTAGCCCCGGCCCGCTAGCTTTCTGAACGCCGTGTCTCCTGCTCGCCTAGCATAGTAACGACTACTGAACGGCTCCCTGTTTCATCTATTGCAGCTCATTGGGCCCTATGATCACTCGGCTACACAGCTGATGCCTGCTGGACTGTTCATTAACACGGTACTTCATTTTGTTTATCTGTCGGTCCCAGCCTCGAACTCAGGCCCTGTGTGTAGCTAACTGACCCTCTCTGCCCATTCATCGCCATTTACCCGTTGTTGTTGTCTTAGCTGTTTACCCGTTGGGTATCCTGGAAGGATATTGACCTCATCCCGTCATTAGAAGATGCCTGGTTGTTCTTTAAAAGTGCTTTCCTCACCATCTTAAATAAGCATGCCCCTTTCAAAAAAAAATGAACTAAGAACAGTTAAAGCCTTTGGTTCACTCCAAACCTGTTTGCCCTTGACCAGCACAAAAACATCCTGTGGCGTTCTGCATTAGCCTCGAATAGTCCCCGCGATATGCAACTTTTCAGGGAAGTCAGGAAACAATATACACAGTCAGTTAGGAAAGCAAAGGCTAGCTTTTTCTAATAGAAATTTGAATCCTGCAGCACTAATTCCAAAAGGTTTTGGGACAATGTAAAATCCACGGAGAGTAAGAGCACCTCCTCCCAGCTGCCCACTGCACTGAGGCTAGGAAACACTGTCACCACCGATAAATCCACGATAATCAAGAATTTTAATAAGCATTTCTCTACGGCTGGCCATTCTTTCCACCTGGCTACCCCAACCCCGGCCAAAAGCTCTGCACCCTCCCTTCCCCGCTTCTCCTTCACCCAAATCCAGACAGCTGATGTTCTGAAAGAGCTGCAAAATCTGGATCCCTACAAATCAGCTGGGCTAGACAATCTGGACCCTCTAATGAGCCTTAACCTCCAAATAGAAGATGTCTGTATTTGATAAACACTGGATAGGTACAGTGTAATTTTACAGGGTCAGTCATAGTAGTATGATATGTGCAGTGTAATGTTGTACAGGATCAGCCATAGTAGTATGATAGGTGTTGTTTTACAGGGTCAGCCATAGTAGTATGATAGGTGTTGTTTTACAGGGTCAGTTATAGTAGTATGATAGGTGTTGTTTTACAGGGTCAGCCATAGTAGTATGATAGGTGTTGTTTTACAGGGTCAGTTATAGTAGTATGATAGGTGTTGTTTAACAGGGTCAGTTATAGTAGTATGATAGGTGTTGTTTTACAGGGTCAGCCATAGTAGTATGATAGGTGTTGTTTTACAGGGTCAGCCATAGTAGTATGATAGGTGTTGTTTTACAGGGTCAGCCATAGTAGTATGATAGGTGTTGTTTTACAGGGTCAGTTATAGTAGTATGATAGGTGTTGTTTTACAGGGTCAGCCATAGTAGTATGATAGGTGTTGTTTTACAGGGTCAGCCATAGTAGTATGTTAGGTGTTGTTTTACAGGGTCAGTTATAGTAGTATGATAGGTGTTGTTTTACAGGGTCAGTTATAGTAGTATGATAGGTGTTGTTTTACAGGGTCAGCCATAGTAGTATGATAGGTGTTGTTTTACAGGGTCAGCCATAGTAGTATGATAGGTGTTGTTTTACAGGGTCAGCCATAGTAGTATGATAGGTGTTGTTGTACAGGGTCAGCCATAGTAGTATGATAGGTGTTGTTGTACAGGGTCAGCCATAGTAGTATGATAGGTGTTGTTTTACAGGGTCAGTTATAGTAGTATGATAGGTGTTGTTTTACAGGGTCAGTTATAGTAGTATGATAGGTGTTGTTTTACAGGGTCAGCCATAGTAGTATGATAGGTGTTGTTTTACAGGGTCAGCCATAGTAGTATGTTAGGTGTTGTTTAACAGGGTCAGTTATAGTAGTATGATAGGTGTTGTTTTACAGGGTCAGTTATAGTAGTATGATAGGTGTTGTTTTACAGGGTCAGCCATAGTAGTATGATAGGTGTTGTTTTACAGGGTCAGCCATAGTAGTATGATAGGTGTTGTTTTACAGGGTCAGTTATAGTAGTATGATAGGTGTTGTTTTACAGGGTCAGTTATAGTAGTATGATAGGTGTTGTTTTACAGGGTCAGCCATAGTAGTATGATAGGTGTTGTTTTACAGGGTCAGCCATAGTAGTATGATAGGTGTTGTTTTACAGGGTCAGTTATAGTAGTATGATAGGTGTTGTTTTACAGGGTCAGTTATAGTAGTATGATAGGTGTTGTTTTACAGGGTCAGCCATAGTAGTATGATAGGTGTTGTTTTACAGGGTCAGTTATAGTAGTATGATAGGTGTTGTTTTACAGGGTCAGTTATAGTAGTATGATAGGTGTTGTTTTACAGGGTCAGCCATAGTAGTATGTTAGGTGTTGTTGTACAGGATCAGCCATAGTAGTATGATAGGTGTTGTTGTACAGGGTCAGTCATAGTAGTATGATAGGTGTTGTTGTACAGGGTCAGTTATAGTAGTACAGCACCCCTGGAGCATTTCAGGAATAAGTACCTTGCTCAAGGGCACATCAACATACTTTCTCGTCAGCACAGGTATTCGAACCAGCAACCTATCGGTTACCGGCCCAAAGCTCTGACTGCTAGGCTACCTGCTTCCCTTGGATGACAACACTTGTTATGTTTAAGTTAGTATATTTACTTGAATAATAAACTATCCAACTGTCATATTATATTATGTAAAGACCTTGAAAGTAAGAAATCACAAAGCTGATTGCTATTCAGTGTTTTAAGACCAAGCCTGAATAAAATAATATGGCTTTACTCTCAGAGGAACATTGTTGCTCCATTTAAATTGTAACACCCTGTTTATCGCTCCATGACTCACTATTTACATCACATGACCTAGCTACATGACTCACTGACAACGTCTGCTCTCTCTCTGTCTCTGTCTCTGTCTCTCTGCCTCTCTGTCTCTCTGTCTCTCTGTCTCTCTCTCTCTCTGCCTCTCTCTGCTCTCTCTCTGTCTCTGTCTCTCTCATTTTGTGAAACCCCAAACCTCACATCCATAAAGGGCAATAGGTTCTATGACTGATACAAGAATATTTAGCCAGATCCTAATTTTTATGTTGAATTATATGTTCCTTTTAAAAGGCCCTTCGTGCCTTTTCTCTCAGATCTTTCACAACTCTGTGGCGATGATGTTTAGTATGAGGAATCTATAGTTTGTTGTAAACTCTAGGCTAGGTCAACGGTGTCGAGATTAAATTTGTATTAGTGTTCCTGGCAACTGGACCATTTTTTTTTTTTGGAACACCGTTGTTTTTTTGTCTTACTGAGATCTTCTGTCAGGGCCCGTGTCTGAACAGAATCGATGCAGAAGATTTCTCTGTCTCATATAGCTGCATGGCTCTCTGAAATGTAAAAGGATGGTCTCTGCACACCCTAGGGTTGAATTTGAGCTTCATTAAAATTATTAACAGTGCGGAGATGTATCAGGAGGCATAGGGGCTCAGGGGGGCTGTTTGTACAGTTCTCCCGAGTCCCCCATACCTCCTGGAGAGGGATTTTAATGTGGTGCTGGAGGGTGTACTGTACTAGGTTGTTGTGTACCCTGCAATGTGATTGTGTGGAGTTTGTTTGATGGGTTTTTACTTTAATTGGGTCATTAAAGTAAAACAAAATGTAAACATTTAAAAATAAAGTTTATATTTCTAGTCTAGCTGTGTAGTTCTTTGAAATCCCCTGCTCTCAATTCAACTAAATTTAATTCAAGGGGCTTTATTGGCACGGGAAACATGTGTTAACAATGCCAAAGCAAGTGAGGTAGATAATAAACACAAAAGAAATAAACAATACAAATGAACAGTAAACATTACACTCACAGAAGTTCCAAAAGAATAAAGACCTTACAAATGTCATATTATGTCTATGTACAGTGTTGTAACGATGTGCAAAATAGTTAAAGTACAAAAGGGAAAATAAATAAACATAGGATGTATTTACAATGGTGTTTGGGTCAGTCACAGTGGTCAGGTATTTTGCCACTGTGTACTCTCTGTTTAGAGCCAAATAGCATTGTAGTTTGCTCTATTTTTTTGTTAATTATTTCCAATGTGTCAAGTAATTATCTTTTTGTTTTCTCATGATTTGGTTGGGACTAATTGTGTTGTTGTCCTGGGGCACTGTGAGGTCTGTTTGTGTTTGTGAACAGAGCCCCAGGACCAGCTTGCTTAGGGGACTCTTCTCCAGGTTCATCTCTCTGTATGTGATGGCTTTGTTATGGAAGGTTTGGGAACTCTCTCTCTCTCTCTCTCTCTCTCTCTCTCTCTCTCTTTAGCTGCTAGTGGGTGGTGGGACAGAGCCCTGCCCTCTCTCTCTCTCTCTCTCTCTCTCTCGCTCTCGCTCTCGCTCTCGCTCTCGCTCTCGCTCTCTCTCTCTCTCTCTCTCTTTGCTAGTGGGTGGTGGGACAGAGCCCCTCTCTCTCTCTCTCTCTCTCTCTCTCTCTTTGCTAGTGGGTGGTGGGACAGAGCCCTGCCCTCTCTCTAGCTGCTAGTGGGTGGTGGGACAGAGCCCTTTGTTTGAATGCACTGGCCTTGTATCGCAATGTGTCACCAGTAGACCAGGGCCCTGCTACCTGGTTGTGCTGCTAAAGCATCTCAGAGTAGAAATGTGTTCGCAAATGCTGAGAATAGAGATTTTTTTAGGGGGGGGGGGGGGGACTTGCCTATTTTGCATGTTATTCTGGCATTATTGCCTGTCACATATCAGCTTGCAAATAATGTAAAACAAAAATATTTATATCATTGAGTTAATATAGCCAAAAACAAACATAGTCTCTTTTTTGTTTTCTGGAGTAAAGCAGTTCCAAAATGCAGGTGTTTCAGCCCAGCTCAGTGCTTTCTGTGGTGGTGGGGCGAGCCAGCACAAAATCGGAGCATTGCGCCGCGATTGGTCAGTGTTCTGTCACTCATGGGGACACCATGTCATCGCCCAGTTTAAGTCATTAGTAAAGGTAGACACCCATAGAGTTATATTACAAGTGCCCTTCCAAGAAGGCTCAATGTCATTGGCCACAGATAAAATGACGTCAAATCACATTATATGTACAGTAGCTTTGATTGGACAGATCATGTCAACATCTTACTTTCAAAGTCTTAGCTAGCAGTCATCATCATAAATCAAGTCGACATTCAACTGGCAAATCCTTTTTTAATCCTTGTCATATGAAGATAAATAAAAGAAGAGAAACTATAGATAAAACGTATAGATGGTCATCCACTGGACAGATCTTGAGTAATGCAGCTCCAAAATGCAGGTGTTTCAGCCTAGCTCAGTGCTTTCTGTGGTGGTGGGGCGAGATAGATTACACAACAAGTTGGAAATCGCAAATTTCTACAGTGAGTGGTTTGTAAGGAATCAGTTGCTAACTGCAGTGATTGCAAAGCAACCTGTTATTCAATGGAGTGGCTGTGTGTTTTTTTTGTTCTTCCAGAATTCCCACCATAAATCCAGGGAAGGCCAGACTTTGATGCAAAAATTTGACGACAAAATTTGCCCACAAAGGACCGCCACGCCACCTTCACAAGGCGATTAGAATTAAATTTTAAAAAATAAAAATATGCAAAGGAGATATGTATACTGTAGCTAAGAAAGTAACACCAAATGCATGTTGTTTAATAAGCATTTAGTAACCCATGTGTCTCACTCTTAAAATGTGTCCCCGTTATAGTGCAATTCATGTATTGTTTAGTGTTGTGTAGTGTAGTGGCTTTGCTGACATGCATCCCACATTTGTTGGTTTGTTTGCCCCAACAAGATGTACAGTATATGCTAAAATTGCCACTGCATCTAGTGGACAGATATTTAGCAGACCTCATGAGCTGTCCTCACCGCCTAAGAGTTACCAGCAAGTGTCTTGACATTAGAAACATACAGTGAGTCAGTGGTTCCTGCCACATGGTCTTCCCTGTGGCTCAGTGGGTAGTGCATGGTGTTTGCATCACCAGGGTTGTGGGTTCGATTCCCACGGGGGGCCAGTACAAAAAAAAAAAAATGTATGAAATGTATGCATTCACTACTGTAAATCGCTCTGGATAAGAGTGTCTGCTAAATGACTAAAATGTAACATGTAATTGCTTTGGAGCAGTTAAAATAGTGTTTTGATATTAATCCATGAATAATCTAGACCTACATGTAACAGTATCTATAAATAATCTAGACCTACATGTAACAGTATCTATAAATAATCTAGACCTACATGTAACAGTATCTATAAATAATCTAGACCTGCATGTAACAGTATCTATAAATAATCTAGACCTACATGTAACAGTATCTATAAATAATCTAGACCTACATGTAACAGTATCTATAAATAATCTAGACCTACATGTAACAGTATCTATAAATAATCTAGACCTACATGTAACAGCATCTATAAATAATCTAGACCTACATGTAACAGGAGCTCTTGCTCCTTTGACAATAATTTCACATGAAAACTTTTTCACATGACAGGCCCAGTGTAATTTGGGCTATTTAATTACCTACATTATGTTATTTCAAGTTATCCCATTGAAGAGCAATATAACATTGTTAAAAATATATGCCTATATCGGGCATGCCTATTATTTGGCAACTGAAAGGATCTAGGTCCAATGTTAACGGTAAGTTCGATGAAGATGATAGACATTTCAAACTCTGTATGCAGCATTATCGGCAAGTGATTCCTACAGTTCCATGTGACTTGATGCCTACTGTTCTAAGTGACTTGATGCCTACTGTTCTAAGTGACTTGATGTCTACTGTTCTAAGTGACTTGATGCCTACTGTTCTAAGCGACTTGATGCCTACTGTTCTAAGCGACTTGATGCCTACTGTTCTAAGGGACTTGATGCCTACTGTTCTAAGGGACTTGATGTCTACTGTTCTAAGTGACTTGATGCCTACTGTTCTAAGTGACTTGATGACTACTGTTCTAAGTGACTTGATGACTACTGTTCTAAGTGACTTGATGCCTACTGTTCTAAGTGACTTGATGCCTACTGTTCTAAGTGACTTGATGCCTACTGTTCTAAGTGACTTGATGTCTACTGTTCTAAGTGACTTGATGTCTACTGTTCTAAGTGACTTGATGTCTACTGTTTTAAGTTAGGGCTAGGGGGCAGTATTGACACGGCCGGATAAAAAAACGTACCCGATTTAATCTGGTTACTACTCCTGCCCAGTAACTAGAATATGCATATAATTATTGGCTTTGGATAGAAAACACCCTAAAGTTTCTAAAACTGTTTGAATGGTGTCTGTGAGTATAACAGAACTCATATGGCAGGCCAAAACCTGAGAAGATTCCATGCAGGAAGTGGCCTGTCTGACAAGTTGTGTTTCATCTTGGCTCTTTTTATTGAAGACTGAGGATCTTTGCTATAACGTGACACTTCCTACGGCTCCCATAGGCTCTCAGAGCCCGGGAAAAAGCTGAACGATATCGAGGCAGCCTCTGGCTGAAACACTTTATCGCATTTGGCAAGTGGCCGATCAGAGTACTATGGGCTTAGGCGCATGCCCGAGTCGACCCCATGCTTTATTTTCTTTCATCTGTTTACCTAAACGCAGATTCCCGGTCGGAATATTATCGCTTTTTTATGAGAAAAATGGCATAAAAATTGATTTTAAACAGCGGTTGACATGCTTCGAAGTACGGTAATGGAATATTTCGAATTTTTTTGTCACGAATTGCGCCATGCTCGTCACCCTTATTTACCCTTTCAGATAGTGTCTTGAACGCACGAACAAAACGCCGCTATTTGGATATAACAATGGGTTATTTTGAACCAAACCAACATTTGTTATTGAAGTAGAAGTCCTGGGAGTGCATTCTGACGAAGACAGCAAAGGTAATAACATTTTTCTTATAGTAAATCTGACTTTGGTGAGTGCTAAACTTGCTGGGTGTCTAAATAGCTAGCCCTGTGATGCCAGGCTATCTACTGAGAATATTGCAAAATGTGCTTTCACCGAAAAGCTATTTTAAAATCGGACATATCGAGTGCATAGAGGAATTCTGTATCTATAATTCTGAAAATAATTGTTATGCTTTTTGTAAACGTTTATCGTGAGTAATTTCGTAAATTCACCGGCAGTGTTCGGTGGGAATGCTAGTCACATGCTAGTCACATGCTAATGTAAAAAGCTGGTTTTTGATATAAATATGAACTTGATTGAACAAAACATGCATGTATTGTATAACATAATGTCCTAGGGTTGTCATCTGATGAAGATCATCAAAGGTTAGTGCTACATTTAGCTGTGGTTTGGGTTTATGTGACATTATATGCTAGCTTGAAAAATGGGTGTCTGATTATTTCTGGCTGGGTACTCTGCTGACATAATCTAATGTTTTGCTTTCGTTGTAAAGCCTTTTTGAAATCGGACAGTGTGGTTAGATTAACGAGGGTCTTGTCTTTAAAATGGTGAAAAATAGTCATATCTGTGAAAAATGGATGTTTTTGCATTTTTTGAGGAATTTGAATAACGCGCCACGGGATTACACTGGCTGTTGAGTAGGTGGGACGCAAGCATCCCACCTAGCCCATAGAGGTTAACCTCTCTAGGGTAGGTGGGACGAAATCGTCCCACCTACGCAACAGCCAGTGTAATCCTGTGGCGCGATATTCAAATACCTTAGAAATGCTATTACTTCAATTTCTCAAACATATGACTATTTTACACCATTTTAAAGACAAGACTCTCGTTAATCTAACCACACTGTCCGATTTCAAAAAGGCTTTACAACGAAAGCAAAACATTAGATTATGTCAGCAGAGTACCCAGCCAGAAATAATCAGACACCCATTTTTCAAGCTAGCATATAATGTCACATAAACCCAAACCACAGCTAAATGCAGCACTAACCTTTGATGATCTTCATCAGATGACAATCCTAGGACATTATGTTATACAATACATGCATGTTTTGTTCAATCAAGTTCATATTTATATCAAAAACCAGCTTTTTACATTAGCATGTGACGTTCAGAACTAGCATACCCACCGCAAACTTCCGGTGAATTTACCAAATTACTCACGATAAACGTTCACAAAAAACATAACAATTATTTTAAGAATTATAGATACAGAACTCCTTTATGCACTCGCTATGTCCGATTTTAAAATAGCTTTTCGGTGAAAGCACATTTTGCAATATTCTGAGTAGATAGCCCAGCCATCACCGGCTAGCTATTTAGACACCCACCAAGTTTAGCCCTCACCAAAGTCAGATTTACTATAAGAAAAATGTTATTACCTTTGCTGTTCTTTGTCAGAATGCACTCCCAGGACTTCTACTTCTGTAACGGCTGTCTTCATAAATGGACCAAAGCACAGCAGGTATGTGAATACTCATTTTTTAATTAAAAATAAGGAGTAAAGCATCCACTTAACAACACAAAAAGGTGACAACAGTGACAGTTCTGCAGGCTATAAACGCAGTGCAAAAACAACCACCCACCAACCCCAGTGACAAACATACTCCTACATATATGACTCCCAATCAGTAACAACGATCCCCAGCTGTTCCTGATCAGGAGTCACAAGACACACAGAACATTCAAACACACACACAAGACTGCCATGTCCTGACCCCCAAACTACTACAACAGCTCCATCTGCTGGTCAGGATGTGACAGTACCCCCCCCTCAAGGTGCAGACCCCGGAATGCACCTAACCACAAAAAAAACACCAACAAACAAAATCCCCAACACAACCCATAAACACTAACCCTTAAACAATAAGGGAGGGAAGGGAGGGTGGCTGCCGTCACCGACGGCACTGTGCTACACCCTCCCTCCCCAACCCACCTATCCTGGAGTTGGCTCAGGTGCAGGATGTGGACCTCGCTCCACCTTCGGCGTCGCCCACTTTGATGCCGCCGATAGCTGCGCCGGGCAGACGGGCCACTCGGGCTGACCCTGGCAGACGGACCACTCGGGCTGGACCGGGGGACAGGAGGGCCCCTCGGGCTGGGCCGTGGGGGCAGGAGGGCCACTCGGGCTGGGCAGGAGGGCAGGAGGGCCACTCGGGCTGGGCCGGAGGGCAGTCTGGCCACTCGGGCTGGGCCGGAGGGCAGTCTGGCCACTCGGGCAGTTCCGGGCAGTCTGGCCACTCTGGCAG
Source organism: Salmo salar (assembly GCF_965601325.2). Classification (NCBI taxonomy): domain Eukaryota; kingdom Metazoa; phylum Chordata; class Actinopteri; order Salmoniformes; family Salmonidae; genus Salmo; species Salmo salar. Next base: position 100,447,020 of record NC_138302.1, read on the forward strand.
TTCCGGGCAGTCTGGCCACTCTGGCAGTTCCGGGCAGTCTGGCCACTCTGGCAGTTCCGGGCAGTCTGGCCACTCTGGCAGTTCCGGGCAGTCTGGCCACTCTGGCAGTTCCGGGCAGTCTGGCCACTCTGGCAGTTCCGGGCAGTCTGGCCACTCTGGCAGTTCCGGGCAGTCTGGCCACTCTGGCAGTTCCGGGCAGTCTGGCCACTCTGGCAGTTCCGGGCAGTCTGGCCACTCTGGCAGTTCCGGGCAGTCTGGCCACTCTGGCAGTTCCGGGCAGTCTGGCCACTCTGGCAGTTCAGGGCAGTCTGGCCACTCTGGCAGTTCAGGGCAGTCTGGCCACTCTGGCAGTTCAGGGCAGTCTGGCGACTGTTGACTGGCGGGCAGCTCTGGTGACTTTTGACTGGCGGGCAGCTCTGGTGACTGTTGACTGGCGGGCAGCTCTGGTGACTGTTGACTGGCGGGCAGCTCTGGTGACTGTTGACTGGCGGGCAGCTCTGGTGACTGTTGACTGGCGGGCAGCTCTGGTGACTGTTGACTGGCGAGGCTGGGCTGACACACATTTACATTACATTTAAGTCATTTAGCAGACGCTCTTATCCAGAGCGACTTACAAATTGGTGCATTCGCCTTATAATATCCAGTGGAACAACCACTTTACAATAGTGCATCTAAATCTTTTAAGGGGGGGGTTAGAAGGATTACTTTATCCTATCCCAGGTATTCCTTGAAGAGGTGGGGTTTCAGGTGTCTCCGGAAGGTGGTGATTGACTCCGCTGTCCTGGCGTCGTGAGGGAGCTTGTTCCACCATTGGGGTGCCAGAGCAGCGAACAGTTTTGACTGGGCTGAGCAGGAACTGTGCTTCCTCAGAGGTAGGGAGGCGAGCAAGCCAGAGGTGGATGAACGGAGTGCCCTTGTTTGGGTGTAGGGCCTGATCAGAGCCTGAAGGTACGGAGGTGCCGTTCCCCTCACAGCTCCGTAGGCAAGCACCATGGTCTTGTAGCGGATGCGAGCTTCGACTGGAAGCCAGTGGAGAGAGCGGAGGAGCGGGGTGACGTGAGAGAACGTGGGAAGGTTGAACACCAGACGGGCTGCGGCGTTCTGGATGAGTTGTAGGGGTTTAATGGCACAGGCAGGGAGCCCAGCCAACAGCGAGTTGCAATAATCCAGACGGGAGATGACAAGTGCCTGGATTAGGACCTGCGCCGCTTCCTGTGTGAGGCAGGGTCGTACTCTGCGAATGTTGTAGAGCATGAACCTACAGGATCGGGTCACCGCCTTGATGTTGGTGGAGAACGACAGGGTGTTGTCCAGGGTCACGCCAAGGCTCTTAGCACTCTGGGAGGAGGACACAAGGGAGTTGTCAACCGTGATGGCGAGATCATGGAACGGGCAGTCTTTCCCCGGGAGGAAGAGCAGCTCCGTCTTGCCGAGGTTCAGCTTGAGGTGGTGATCCGTCATCCACACTGATATGTCTGCCAGACATGCAGAGATGCGATTCGCCACCTGGTTGTCAGAAGGGGGAATGGAGAAGATTAGTTGTGTGTCATCTGCATAGCAATGATATGAGAGACCATGTGAGGATATGACAGAGCCAAGTGACTTGGTGTATAGCGAGAATAGGAGTGGGCCAAGAACAGAGCCCTGGGGGACACACTAGACTCCTGATGCGTGGGGCTGGTATTGGACGTGCCAGCCTGGAGACACGCACCTCCATGCTAGTGCGTCTAGCGGGAAACACCGGAGCGAAAGGGCGCACTGGCGGTCTTGAGTGCAGGGTTGGCATCACCCCTTCCGGCTCGATGCTCCCCTTGCCCTGACACCTGTGGGGCGCTGGTACTGGGCGAACTGGGCTGTGCGTCCGTATAGGCGAGATGGTGCGTACCTCAGCGTAACATGGCGCCCTCCACCTCATATGCACCTCCCTGTAGTCACGGGTAGCTGGCTTACGGCTCTTCCCTGGCCTGGCCAAGCTACCCGTGTGCCCCCCCAAAAAAATGTCTTGGGGGTGCCTCTCCGGCTTCCTCGCCAGCCGTGTTCCAGCATAACATTCATGTTGGTTCCTCTGTCCAGCTGCCTCCACTCTCCTGAGTGCCTCCACATGTTCCCATGGGAGGCGATCCCTTCCGGCCAGGATCTCTTCCCCGGTGTAGGCTCCCTTGCCGTCCAGGACGTCCTCCCATGTCCATTCCTCCCTTTTTCTCTCCTATGGCTTCCTCCTCTTCTGCTGCTTGGTCCTTTGGTGTGTGGTTCTGTAACGGCTGTCTTCATAAATGGACCAAGGCGCAGCAGGTATGTGAATACTCATTTTTTAATTAAAAATAAGGAGTAAAGCATCCACTTAACAACACAAAAAGGTGACAACAGTGACAGTTCTGCAGGCTATAAACGCAGTGCAAAAACAACCACCCACCAACCCCAGTGACAAACATACTCCTACATATATGACTCCCAATCAGGAACAACGATCCCCAGCTGTTCCTGATCAGGAGTCACAAGACACACAGAACATTCAAACACACACACAAGACTGACCCCCAAACTACTACAACAGCTCCATCTGCTGGTCAGGACGTGACAACTTCAATAACAAATGTTGGTTTGGTTCAAAATAATCCATAGTTATGTTCAAATATCCTCTGTTTTGTTCGTGCGTTCAAGACACTATCCGAAGGGTAAATAAGGGTTACGCGCCCGACGCGTTTCGTGACAAAAAAAATCGAAATATTCCATTACCGTACTTCGAAGCATGTTTAAAATCAATTTTTATGCAATTTTTCTTGTAAAAAAGCGATAATATTCCGACCGGGAAACCGTGTTTTAGTTCAAAGACAGAGAAAATAAAAACATGGGGTCGCCTCGTGCACGCGCCTCAGTCTCATTGTACTCTGATCGACCACCATCCAAATGCGCTAATGTTTTTCAGCCAGGGCCTGCAAAGGCATCATTCAGCTTTTTCCCGGTTTCTGAGAGCCTATGGGAGCCGTAGGAAGTGTCACGTTACAGCAAAGATCCTCAGTTTTCAATAAAGAGAGCCAAGAAGCCCAAGAAATTGTCAGACAGGCCACTTCCTGTAAGGAATCTTCTCAGGTTTTTGCCTGCCATATGAGTTCTGTTATACTCACAGACACCATTCAAACAGTTTTAGAACCTTTAGGGTGTTTGCTATCCAAAGCCAATAATTATATGCATATTCTAGTTTCTGGGCAGTAGTAATAACCAGATTAAATCGGGTACGTTTTTTATCCGGCCGTGTAAATACTGCCCCCTATCCCTAACAGGCTAAGCGACTTGATGCCTACTGTTCTAAGTGACTTGATGCCTACTGTTCTAAGTGACATGATGCCTACTGTTCTAAGTGACATGATGCCTACTGTTCTAAGTGACTTGATGCCTAATGTTCTGAGTGACTTGATGCCTACTGTTCTAAGTGACTTGATGTCTACTGTTCTAAGTGACTTGATGTCTACTGTTCTAAGTTACTTGATGTCTACTGTTCTAAGTGACTTCATGTCTACTGTTCTAAGTGACTTGATATCTACTGTTCTAAGTGACTTGATGCCTACTGTTCTAAGGGACTTGATGTCTACTGTTCTAAGTGACTTGATGCCTGCTGTTCCAAAGCAATTTAATGTTGCTAAATGGAAGTGACAAGTGTGTTGATATGATGGTAATATTATCAGAATCCCATCAGAACTAACAGAAAATTCCAACCATCAGAATTGGTAAAAAAAAAAAAAGTTAATGCATGCCTGCATATTAGGCGATATTTAGGAGAAGGCAAAGTGATCATGTCAAGCAAAATTATATTTGAGTCATTTAGCAGACACTCTTATTCAGAGCGACTTAAAATTAGTGTGTTAATCTTAAGGTAGCTAGTAGAGACAACCACCTATCACGGTCATTGTATGCAATACAAATGTCCTCAACAAAGCAGCTGTCAATAGTCAGAGCTAGTAGGAAAAGACCAGTGTTAGTTCAAGAAAGGAAAGTACTATATTACTATATTCAAATGGTTTGGATGTTTGACTGCCTGGTGTGGCATGTTGGGCAGAGTTTGTACTTTTAGGACCATCCCATTGGTGTCATTGCAACAGGCAAGCTCTACCAAGCTGTAAGGAACCAATCACATCTAAAGTTTTTGAAAGAGAACAATTACTATGTAAATGTTAAACCCAGGTCTGGTCACCCGATCGACAGACAAACAGGCCCTGTAGTGAGATTAGCAGAGTGAGTGGAAGTGGAAAGGGGACACCAGTTGCCAAAGTGGGCCTAGAGTCCAGTTTCCTGTGTGGTCTAGATAGGAGGAGGAGATCCACACTGTTGTCTCTCTGTCTCTCTACCAGCCTGGTAGCCAGCTGTCTGTCCTCAAACCTGCCCCGGGTTCACGTCGTATCTGTTTTCTTTCATATACTTTCAGCATTTGACTTAGTCTACCTGGATTGACAAACAGGAAGGATTTGCACTTCTATTCTGCAAGGCAAGAGCAATCAAGCTCAGAAAAAGTATTTTGAAAGAAAACAAATACTATTTGAATCCAGGTCTGCTGTTTGCTGTTCACAGGCCACTGACTGTGGTATCCTCCTCCCCCTATCCTCCTTCTCTCCTCCCCCTTTCACCTCTCCCCTCCCCTCTCCACGTCTCCCATCCTCCTTCTCTCCTCCCCCCTCCACCCCTCCCCTCCCCTTCTCCTCCCCCCTCCTCCTCTCCCCCTCCACCTCTCCCCTCCACCTCTCCTCCCCCCTCCACCTCTCCCCTCCCCTCCTCCTCTTCTCCTCCCCCCCTCCTCCTCTCCTCCCCCCCTCCTCTTCTCCTCCCCCCTCCTCCTCTCCCCCTCCACCTCTCCCCTCCACCTCTCCTCTCCTCCCCCCTCCACCTCTCCCCTCGCCTCCTCCCCTCCCCTCCTCTTCTCCTCCCCCCTCCTTCTCTCCTCCCCCCTCCACCTCTCCCCTCCACCTCTCCTCCCCCCTCCACCTGCCCCCTCCCCTCCTCCCCTCCCCCCTCTTCTCCTCCCCCCCTCCTCCTCTCCTCCCCCCTTCTCCTCTCCTCCCCCCCTCCTTCTCTCCTCCCCCTCCACCTCTCCCCTCCTCTCCTCCCCCCCTCCTCCTCTCCTCCACCTCTCCCCTCTCCTCCACCCCTCCCCCTCCTCTCCCCTTGCCCTCCTCTCCTTCCCCCTCCTTCTCCCCCCCTACTCCTCTGTCCTCCTCTCCTCTCCCCCCATTCTCCTTTCCCCTCCTATTCTCCTCTTCTCCTCCTTTCCAGCTCGTGGAGGGGCAAGAGCTAATTTTAATCAGCTCGTGCTTTTATACATATTTGGACAGGCTGGGTGGCTGGTAGCTGCTCTGCTCCCTGCTAGCAGCTGTCTGTGGATCAAGTTACTGCCACTGGAAATGAGGCATAAGAATACATGGGGGTGACTGAATTACTGGGACAGTGGACGGAAAGAGCAGGGAGAAAACAGGATATCAGGAGGAAAAAACACTGCTTTAGGAGGGAGGGAACAAGGGGATATCAGGAGGGGAAAACACTGCATTAGGAGGGAGGGAACAAGGGGATATCAGGAGGGGAAAACACTGCTTTAGGAGGGAGGGAACAAGGGGATATCAGGAGGGGAAACACTGATTTAGGAGGGAGGGAACAAGGGGATATCAGGAGGAAAAAACACTGCTTTAGGAGGGAGGGAACAAAGGGATATCAGGAGGGGAAACATTGCTTTAGGAGGGAGGGAACAAGGGGATATCAGGAGGAAAAAACACTGCTTTAGGAGGGAGGGAACAAGGGGATATCAGGAGGGAAAACACTGCTTTAGGAGGGAGGGAACAAGGGGATATCAGGAGGAAAAAACACTGCTTTAGGAATGGAGGGAACAAGGGGATATCAGGAGGGGAAACACTGCTTTAGGAGGGAGGGAACAAGGGGATATCAGGAGGGGAAACACTGCTTTAGGAGGGAGGGAACAAGGGGATATCAGGAGGGGAAACACTGCTTTAGGAGGGAGGGAACAAGGGGATATCAGGAGGGGAAACACTGTTTTAGGAGGGAGGGAACAAGGGGATATCAGGAGCGGAAACACTGCTTTAGGAGGGAGGGAACAAGGGGATATCAGGAGGGAAAACGTTGCTTTAGGAGGGAGGGAACAAGGGGATATCAGGAGGGGAAACACTGCTTTAGGAGGGAGGGAACAAGGGGATATCAGGAGGGGAAACACTGTTTTAGGAGGGAGGGAACAAGGGGATATCAGGAGCGGAAACACTGCTTTAGGAGGGAGGGAACAAGGGGATATCAGGAGGGAAAACGTTGCTTTAGGAGGGAGGGAACAAGGGGATATCAGGAGGGGAAACACTGCTTTAGGAGGGAGGGAACAAGGGGATATCAGGAGGAAAAAACACTGCTTTAGGAGGGAGGGAACAAGGGGATATCAGGAGGGGAAACACTGCTTTAGGAGGGAGGGAACAAGGGGATATCAGGAGGGAAAAACACTGCTTTAGGAGGGAGGGAACAAGGGGATATCAGGAGGGGAAACACTGCTTTAGGAGGGAGGGAACAAGGGGATATCAGGAGCGGAAACACTGCTTTAGGAGGGAGGGAACAAGGGGATATCAGGAGGGGAAACACTTGCCTTAGGAGGGAGGGAACAAGGGGATATCAGGAGGGGAAGTGTGAAAAGGAGATCCTGCAGCAGGGAACAGAGAGGGGGAACTCAGAAACTACAAGCCTGTGTTATCTATAGTCATCTGATATGACATGAATAATCCGTTAGAGTCACGGAACAGAAGAGTGCATGGTATAAAGTCTTGTGAATGGGATAGTACCACTGTATGATTACTTTAGCATCTAAAGATACTCTCTCAATATTAACCATGTCATGTCAGTACTATACAATCATCAGCCATGTACTGTCAAACCAGCACACCGTTTCTGAGAATGCGACAACAGTTAAATTGTACAGTGTGGTGTAAGGCACTGGAATACTTTTTTGTATAGGTTATGTATGGTGTGTTTAGGTTGCAGACATGGGTTCAAATATGTATTTGTATTGAATTATTTGTAATTTAAATTATTATTTTCTGTGTATTTTGAGTATTTTCAAATAATGTGTTCTGAATCAATCGGAGCAGCAGGTAGCCGAGTGGTTAGAGCATTGGGCCAGTAACCGAAAGGTTGCTGGATCGAATCCCCGAGCTGACAAAGTAAAAATCTGTAGTTCTGTCCCTGAACAAGGCAGTTAACCCACTGTCTCCCAGTAGGCTGTCATTTTAAATAATAAAAAATTCTTAACTGACTTGCCTAGTTAAGTAATGTTTAAATAATCAAAAAGAAGACAATTCTAATGATGTTATAATCATTTCCTTTAAATAGGATACAATTTGAAAGTATATTCAAACATTATTACAAATATCTTGGTTAAATGCATGGGAGTGACAACTTGTTTTTCAAATTAAAACAAATCTGAATACATACTTCAAAATGTATGCGAAAGTAACTGAGATATTTCATATAGTATTTGAACAAAGGTCTGAGAGGCTGCTGTTAGGCCTTGTTATATGGCTACCAACAGGTCTCTCCGGTCTTGGGGAGTGATAAACCACTAGGAGTTGTGTCAACACCAGCTTGGTATGCAAAAATATTTACTTTCAAGTGTCGCATAGCTGTACAGCTGTACTTGAAATAAACATGTATCCAACAAAGTTCCCCCTTGTGTTCATGACAGTGGTTGGTACAGTGTATCCTATTTGTTATTGTTAACCAATCATAAACAAGTGAACGATTCATCAGAGGAGTCTCATCTTCAGAAAAGCCTCTTTTTGGACGAATCAGATTGTCTGTCTGGTTTCCACCACAACGAGACTGAAGAATAATTTTTCTGTGTAATAATAAAAAAAAAACACGTAACAACATCAAAATCAAGGAAATGTTTTGTTTTTACCACACCTCAACCATAATGACATAAATCCTTAGGGCCAGATTCAATCTGATCGTGTTGTGTCCACGTTGCGGAGACCACATTCACAGTAAACGCTTTATATGTTAACTCGATAAGAAATAACCTTTAAATCTCGATCATTCTATAAAGTGAAAAACTCTGCGGTCCAGATTGAATCTAGACCTTACTGTCATTTTCAGTGAATGTGTTCGCCATCAAGGCAGGGTTAGTGACGTGATCACTTCATGTGTTCCCCACCTGGGGCGGCAGGTAGCCTAGTGGTTAGAGGGGAGGCAGGTAGCCTAGTGGTTAGAGGGGAGGCAGGTAGCCTAGTGGTCAGAGGAGGGAGGCAGGTAGCCTAGTGGTTAGAGGGGGGAGGCAGGTAGCCTAGTGGTTAGAGGGGGGAGGCAGGTAGCCTAGTGGTTAGAGGGGGGGCAGGTAGCCTAGTGGTTAGAGGGGAGGCAGGTAGCCTAGTGGTTAGAGGGGAGGCAGGTAGCCTAGTGGTCAGAGGAGGGAGGCAGGTAGCCTAGTGGTTAGAGGGGAGGCAGGTAGCCTAGTGGTTAGAGGGGGGAGGCAGGTAGCCTAGTGGTTAGAGGGGAGGCAGGTAGCCTAGTGGTTAGAGGGGAGGCAGGTAGCCTAGTGGTCAGAGGAGGGAGGCAGGTAGCCTAGTGGTTAGAGGGGAGGCAGGTAGCCTAGTGGTTAGAGGAGGCAGGTAGCCTAGTGGTTAGAGGGGGCAGGTAGCCTAGTGGTTAGAGGAGGCAGGTAGCCTAGTGGTTAGAGGAGGCAGGTAGCCTAGTGGTTAGAGGAGGCAGGTAGCCTAGTGGTTAGAGGGGAGGCAGGTAGCCTAGTGGTTAGAGGGGAGGCAGGTAGCCTAGTGGTTAGAGGAGGCAGGTAGCCTAGTGGTTAGAGGGGGGGCAGGTAGCCTAGTGGTTAGAGGGGAGGCAGGTAGCCTAGTGGTTAGAGGCGGCAGGTAGCCTAGTGGTTAGAGGAGGCAGGTAGCCTAGTGGTTAGAGGGGAGGCAGGTAGCCTAGTGGTTAGAGGGGAGGCAGCCTAGTGGTTAGAGGAGGCAGGTAGCCTAGTGGTTAGAGGAGGCAGGTAGCCTAGTGGTTAGAGGAGGCAGGTAGCCTAGTGGTTAGAGGAGGCAGGTAGCCTAGTGGTTAGAGGGGAGGCAGGTAGCCTAGTGGTTAGAGGGGAGGCAGGTAGCCTAGTGGTTAGAGGAGGCAGGTAGCCTAGTGGTTAGAGGGGGGGCAGGTAGCCTAGTGGTTAGAGGGGAGGCAGGTAGCCTAGTGGTTAGAGGCGGCAGGTAGCCTAGTGGTTAGAGGAGGCAGGTAGCCTAGTGGTTAGAGGGGAGGCAGGTAGCCTAGTGGTTAGAGGGGAGGCAAGTAGCCTAGTGGTTAGAGGAGGCAGGTAGCCTAGTGGTTAGAGGGGAGGCAGGTAGCCTAGTGGTTAGAGGGGAGGCAGGTAGCCTAGTGGTTAGAGGAGGCAGGTAGCCTAGTGGTTAGAGGAGGCAGGTAGTCTAGTGGTTAGAGGAGGCAGGTAGCCTAGTGGTTAGAGGAGGCAGGTAGTCTAGTGGTTAGAGGAGGCAGGTAGCCTAGTGGTTAGAGGGGAGGCAGGTAGCCTAGTGGTTAGAGGAGGCAGGTAGCCCAGTGGTTAGAGGAGGCAGGTAGTCTAGTTGGTTAGAGGAGGCAGGTAGCCTAGTGGTTAGAGGGGAGGCAGGTAGCCTAGTGGTTAGAGGAGGCAGGTAGCCTAGTGGTTAGAGGCGGCAGGTAGCCTAGTGGTTAGAGGGGGGAGGCAGGTAGCCTAGTGGTTAGAGGAGGCAGGTAGCCTAGTGGTTAGAGGAGGCAGGTAGCCTAGTGGTTAGAGGAGGCAGGTAGCCTAGTATTTAGAGGCGGCAGGTAGCCTAGTGGTTAGAGGGGAGGCAGGTAGCCTAGTGGTTAGAGGAGGCAGGTAGCCTAGTGGTTAGAGGAGGCAGGTAGCCTAGTGGTTAGAGGGGGGAGGCAGGTAGCCTAGTGGTTAGAGGGGAGGCAGGTAGCCTAGTGGTTAGAGGAGGCAGGTAGCCTAGTGGTTAGAGGAGGCAGGTAGCCTAGTGGTTAGAGGAGGCAGGTAGCCTAGTGGTTAGAGGAGGCAGGTAGCCTAGTGGTTGGAGGAGGAAGGTAGCCTAGTGGTTAGAGGCGGCAGGTAGCCTAGTGGTTAGAGGGGAGGCAGGTAGCCTAGTGGTTAGAGGAGGCAGGTAGCCTAGTGGTTAGAGGAGGCAGGTAGCCTAGTGGTTAGAGGGGGGAGGCAGGTAGCCTAGTGGTTAGAGGGGAGGCAGGTAGCCTAGTGGTTAGAGGAGGCAGGTAGCCTAGTGGTTAGAGGAGGCAGGTAGCCTAGTGGTTAGAGGAGGCAGGTAGCCTAGTGGTTAGAGGAGGCAGGTAGCCTAGTGGTTAGAGGAGGCAGGTAGCCTAGTGGTTAGAGGAGGAAGGTAGCCTAGTGGTTAGAGGAGGCAGGTAGCCTAGTGGTTATAGCGTTAGACTTGTAACTGATACGGTAGCAAGATCAAATTCCCTGAGACTGACAAGGTAAAAATATGTCGTTCTGCCCCTGAACAAGGAAGTTAACCCACTGTTCCTAGGCCGTCATTGTAAATAATAATTTGTTATTAACTGGCTTGCTTAGATAAATAAATCAAGGCAGTATTAGTGATGTGAACACAGCTCCCTGATTATCATATTGTTGTAGAATCATAGTGAAGACATCAAAACTACGAAATGACACATATGGAATCATGTACTGTAGTAACCAAGAAAGTGGTAAAGAAATAAAAATACATTTTAGATGTTTGTTTCTTCAAAATTGCCACCCTTTGCCTTGATGACAGCTTTACACACTCTTGGCAATACCTCAACCAGCTTCACCTGGAATGCTCTCCCAACAGTCTTGAAGGAGTTCCCACATATGCTGAGCACTTGTTGGTTGCTTTTCCTTCACTCTGCAGTCCAACTCATCCCAAAATCATCTCAAATGGGTAGAAGTTGGTTGATTGTGGAGGCCAGGTTATCTGATGCAGCACTCCATCACTCTCCTTCTTGGTCAAATAGCCCTTACTCAGCCTGGAGATGTTTTGAGTCATTGTCCTGTTGAAAAATGTATGATAGTCCCACTAAACGCAAAACAGATGGGATGGCATATCACTGCAGAATGCTGTGGTAGCAATGATGGGTAAGTGTGCCTTGAATTCTAAATAAATCACTGACAGTGTCACCAGCAAAGCACCCTCACACCAAGGCGGATGGAAACAAAAATCTCAAATTTGGACTCATCAGACCAAAGGACAGAACCAGTCTAATGTCCATTGCTTGTGTTTCTTGGCCCAAGCAAGTCTCTTCTTCTGATTGGTGTCCTTTAGTAGTGGTTTCTTTGCAGCAATTCAATCATGAAGGCCTGATTCATGCAGTCTCCTCTGAACAGTTGATGTTGAGATGTGTCTGTTACTTGAACTCTGTGAAGCATTTATTTGGGCTGCAATCTGAGGTGCAATTAACTCAAATGAACATATCCTCTGCAGTAGAGGTAACTCTGGTTCTTCCTTTCCTGTGGCGGTCCTCATGAGAGCCAGTTTCATCATAGCGCTTGATGGTTTTTGAGGACTGCACTTGAAGAAACTTTCAAAGTTCCTGAAATTTTACGGAATGGTTGACCTTCATGTCTTAAAGTAATGAAGGACTGTCATTTCTCTTTGCTTATTTGAGCTGTTCTTGCCATAATATGGACTTGGTCTTTTACCATATAAGGTTACCTTCTGTATACTACCCCTACCTTGTCACAACACAACTGATTGGCTCAAATGCATTAAGAAGGAAAGAAATTCCACAAAGTAACTTTTAACAAGGCACAATTGCTATTTGAAATGCATTCCAGGTGACTACCTCATGAAGCTGGTTGAGAGAATGCCAAGAGTGTGCAAAGCTGTCATCAAGGCAAAGGGTGGCTACTTTGAAGTATCAAAATACATTTTGATTTGTTTAACACTTTTTTGGTTACTACATGATTCCATTTGTGTTATTTTATAGTTTTGATGTCTTCACTATTATTCTTCAATGTAGAAAATAGTCAAAATAAAGAAATACCCTTGAATGAGGAGGGGTGTCCAAACTTCATACTACCTCGAGTAACCTGTGCCCCCGCACATTGACATGGTACCGTACCCCCTGTAAATACAGTTGAAGTCGGAAGTTTACATACACTTAGGTTGGAGTCATTAAAATTTGTTTTTCAAACACTCCACTAATTTATTGTTAACAAACTAAAGTTTTGGCAAGTCGGTTAGGACATCTACTTTGTGCATGACACAAGTAATTGTATACAGACAGATTATTTCACTTCTAATTCACTGTATCACAATTCTAGTGGGTCAGAAGTTTACATACACTAAGTTGACTGTGCCTTTAAACAGCCTGGAAAATTTCAGAAAATTATGTCATGACTTTAGATGCTTCTGATAGGCTAATTGACATAATTTGAGTCAATTGGAGGTGTACCTGTGGATGTATTTCAAGGCCTACCTTCAAACTCAGTGCCTCTTTGCTTGACATCATGGGAAAATCAAAAGAAATCTGCCAAGACCTTAGAAAGACCTCCACAAGTCTGGTTCATCCTTGGGAGCAATTTCCATACGCCTGAAGGTACCACATTCATCTGAACAAACACTAGTATGCAAGTATAAACACCATGGGACCATGCAGCCGTCATACCGCTCAGGAAGGAGACGCGTTCTGTCTCCTAGAGATGAACGTACTTTGGTGCGAAAAATGCAAATCAATCCCAGAACAACAGCGAAGGACCTTGTGAAGATGCTGGAGGAAACAGGAACAAAAGTATCTATATCCACAGTAAAACGAGTCCTATATCGACATAACCTGAAAGGCCGCTCAGCAAGGAGGAAGCCACTGCTCCAAAACCGCCATAAAAAAACAGACTACGGTTTGCAACTGCACATGGAGACAAAGATCGTACTTTTTGGAGAAATGTCCTCTGGTCTGATGAAAGAAAAATAGACCTGTTTGGCCATAATGACCATCGTTTTGTTTGGAGGACAAAGTGAGAGGCTTGCAAGCCGAAGAACACCATCCCAACCATGAAGCATGGGGGTGGCAGCGTCATGTTGTTGGGGTGCTTTGCTGCAGGAGGGACTGGTGCACTCACAAAATAGATGGCATCATGAGGGAGGAAATTATGTGGATATATTGAAGCATCATCTTAACACATCAGTCAGGAAGTTAAAGCTTGGTCACAAATGGGTCTTCCAAACGGACAATGACACAAGCATACTTCCAAAGTTGTGGAAAAATGGCTTAAGGACAACACAGTTAAGGGATTGGAGTGTCCATCGCAAAGCCCTGACCTCAATCCTATAGAAAATTTGACCTACGAACCTGACTCAGTTACACCAGCTCTGTCAGAAGGAATGGGCCAACTTGTTGTGGGAAGCTTGTAGAAGGCTACCCGAAACCTTTGACCCAAGTTAAACAATTTAAAGTCAATGCTACCAAATCCAAATTGAGTGTATATAAACTTCTGACCCACTGGGAATGTGACAAAAGAAATAAAAGCTGAAATAAATCACTCTCTCAGGAATTGTGAAAAACTGAGTTTAAATGTATTTGACTAAGGTGTATGTATGTAATCTTCCGACTTCAACTGTAGCCTGGTTACTGTTATTTTTTATTGTTGCTCTAAATTAATTAGCTATTTTTCTGTTTTCTGTTTTCTTGATGTCAACACACTTCACGTAAAGAATATATCACAGCAGTCTTACAGATCAAAGAGCATAGGCACACACACACACACACACAAACCCACATGAGAACACTATATTATTGTTGTCGTCCCGTCATAACTTTTTTTTCTTATGTACGGATGTGCTTTTGAATTTTCTTCTGAAAGATTCCTTGAGGTGTTCCTCCTGTCAATTCCCATTCAAAGGATATTGCTGTCTCACAGAGCGTGTCTGAGAGAAAGAAGAAGTCAGTGTGTAGTGTCGTAGTTAGCCTTGTGAAAGCACAGCCCTGTGGGCTAATCAATCCTACTCTTGATGTGAGCACAGAGCCAGGGAAGATGAGAGGATTACCAATCAGCTGACTCTCTGCGCTTTGTTCCTCAGATCAGCCATCAAAAGGAGGGGAAGAGAGTGCAGGCTAATTTGACAGGAGGGAGAAGACCCAAGACCGGGGCACACCTATACCCAACCCATGGCCTGTTTTTCTTTTATGAGCGAAATCTTGTGTGTCTGTGTGTGTGTGTGTGTGTGTGTGTGTATGTGTGTGTGTGTGTGTGTGTGTGTGTGCGTGTGTGTGTGTGCGTGCGCGTGCGTGTGCTTGCGCGTGTGCGTGTGTGCGCGCGCACATGTGTGTGTCTGTGTGTGTGTGTGTGTGTGTGTGTGTGCGCGTGCGCGTGTGTGCGCGGGCGCGTGTGTGTGTCTGTGTGTCTGTGTCTGTGTGTGTGTGTGTGTGTGTGTGTGTGTGTGTGCGTGCATGTGCGCGTGCACGTGCGAGTGTGTGTGTGTGTGTGTCTTATGAGCCACATCTCGGACCTGACTTTCAGGCAGCCTCACAGTATACAGTAGTTACAGTATACCTCACACTACACAGTATACAGTATACCTCACACTACCCAGTATACAGTATACCTCACACTACACAGTATACAGTAGTTACAGTATACCTCACACTACACAGTATACAGTAGTTACAGTATACCTCACACTACACAGTATACAGTATACCTCACACTACACAGTATACCTCACACTACACAGTATACAGTAGTTACAGTATACCTCACACTACACAGTATACAGCATACCTCACACTACACAGTATACAGTAGTTACAGTATACCTCACACTACACAGTATACAGTAGTTACAGTATACCTCACACTACACAGTATACAGTATACCTCACACTACACAGTATACCTCACACTACACAGTATACAGTAGTTACAGTATACCTCACACTACACAGTATACAGCATACCTCACACTACACAGTATACAGTAGTTACATTATACCTCACACTACACAGTATACAGTAGTTACAGTATACCTCACACTACACAGTATACAGTAGTTACAGTATACCTCACACTATACAGTATACAGTATACAGTATACCTCACACTACACAGTATACAGTATACAGTATACCTCACACTACACAGTATACAGTATACCTCACACTACACAGTATACAGTAGTTACAGTATACCTCACACTACACAGTATACAGTATACCTCACACTACACACGACACACTATACAGTAGTTACAGTATACCTCACACTACACAGTATACAGTAGTTACAGTATACCTCACACTACACAGTATACAGTAGTTACAGTATACCTCACACTACACAGTATACAGTAGTTACACTGTTCCAGTAGAGACTTCATCCAGAGTTTCTGTCCATCAACACAACCCACAAAAAAAAATACTACCCTCCTCTCCTCCTCCTCCTCCTCTTCGTCGTCGTCGTCCTCCTTCCTTTCAATTCCTTATTTTTACATTTCGCCCACTTATCACCTCTCCGTTCCTCCTTATCAGCCATTCTGAAAAGATTCTTTCTGTCTGAGACCTGCATTATTAAATAGAGTAGACGCCAGTGAAGAAAACGTTTTCCTCAACGTTGTCCTCTTCTTCTCTTTCTTCTACATACTGGAGACCATTAATAATGAAGGTGTCAAAATGAACTGAACTCAGAGACACACTTGGTACACAAACATACACGTACACACATGTGCACGCACACAATCAGAACCACACAATTAATGGCCGTAAAGCAGTAGCCTGATACAATAACCCACAGTAGTCCTCCAGTGAATCTGCACATTAGAAATGGCTCCTCTCTCTCTCTCTCTCTCTCTGGGGGTAGGAGTGTAGGGAAGTGTGGATATTCAGCTGGAAGGTCGTCCTCTTCACCCTGACCAGCCGTTGGCATGGAACGTGTTCATTAGGGCAAACCGTAGCGAAACATTTTGCAATGGAAAAAACAAAACAACAACAAAAGCATAGTTTTAAAAGTTCAGGACATACCTCCATGTTGAACTCCATGTTTTTCCACTGTGTGATAAATGTACATGACATAAGCATCTGATCGTATTTCAGAGCAATGCAACTGTAGTTCCTCTTGTGTCTTATTTTTATGAAATAATTTGTGAACAAATATGATTCAGCCAAACCATAGCAAAACGTTTTGCAAAAAAATAAAAATTCATAATTTTCATTTGAGTTCAGGAAGTAACTCCCTGTTTCATTCCATTGTATGCCTAATGAACATGACCCAGGCGTCTGATAAGGGACAGGGTGAATCTGAGGAACACAGGACACCGTTTCATCTTGTTTTACCTTACATTAATAATTCAGGTATTAATCAGAAGGGGGAGGGTTGTTAACACTTTGTTACAAAAAGTTTCCATGCACACGAATATAAATGTAACGTTTAATCACAGCCATTGCATTTTACCCACATGCTGTCAGTTTGACTTTTAATGAAGGGGGTAGTTCTCCCATCCTCTAAAGTTGTCATATGTATTTATAAAGGTCTTGTAGAGAAAGAGAATGCTGAATACTACAGCTGGAATACCACACAGGCTGAATATGCAAATTAAATTGATGTATTTGATAACATTCCACTCGTTCCTCTCCAGCCATTAGCATGAGCTCTGTTCTAGGAGAGCTGATATAGGTCTGTGTTCTAGGAGAGCTGCTACAGGTCTCTGTTCTAGGAGAGCTGATATAGGTCTGTGTTCTAGGAGAGCTGCTATAGGTCTGTGTTCTAGGAGAGCTAATATAGGTCTCTGTTCTAGGAGAGCTGCTATAGGTCTGTGTTCTAGGAGAGCTGCTATAGGTCTGTGTTCTAGGAGAGCTGCTATAGGTCTGTGTTCTAGGAGAGCTGCTATAGGTCTGTGTTCTAGGAGAGCTGATATAGGCCTCTGTTCTAGGAGAGCTGTTACAGGTCTCTGTTCTAGGAGAGCTGCTATAGGTCTGTGTTCTAGGAGAGCTGCTATTGCTCTGTGTTCTAGGAGAGCTGCTACAGGTCTCTGTTCTAGGAGAGCTGCTATAGGTCTGTATTCTAGGAGAGCTGCTATAGGTCTGTGTTCTAGGAGAGCTGCTATAGGTCTGTGTTCTAGGAGAGCTGATATAGGTCTGTGTTCTAGGAGAGCTGATATAGGTCTTTGTTCTAGGAGAGCTGCTATAGGTCTGTGTTCTAGGAGAGCTGCTATTGTTGTCTCTGATTGGAAGCCATACTTAGGCAGCCTGTTTTTCATGTGTGGGGGTGGGTAGTTGTTTTCCGTTTTGTCAAGTGTACCTTACGGAACTGTTGTCGGTCGTTTGTTGTTTAGTTGAAGTGTTTTTTTTTTCATTAAAGAAAAGAATGAGCACTATACACGCTGAGCCTTGGTCTCCTTTAGACGACCCTCCTTTACCTGTCTTCATCTAGCGACCCACTGTGTCCAAGGCTTTTCTTTACCAGTCCTCCTTCTCGGATCCATCTGGACCATGTTCTTATCGATCATCTGTAGACTACGCCCGCTGCCATGAAGTCTAGAAAAGCGTTAACCTTTTGTAATTGGTTCCTTTATTAAGATGCATCAATTTAAGGAATTAGAATATAACAGTATTATTATAATTTGGTTTGTGTCATTGCTAATGGATATCCTAAGGCCACGTGAAAGGGTTTGTTAAATTTGGAAGTCAAGAGTATTCCCTTTCCTTGAGGGTGTTGTTATTTTTACTACCTCTAACAAATCACACACGGCACTAAATATACTTTTATTACGGGCCTATTAAACAAGTATGCCAGGGAATAACACAGCAATGGGGATAATGATACCTTCAACTTTTGCGAATAGATAATTCACGGGCAGTTAGACTGCGCCCCAAATGGCAACCTATTCCTTATGAGGTGTACTACTCTTGACCAGGTCATTTGGGACAGAGCCCGTTGAGAATAGATTATTCATATACACCTCGACCAATCCTTCCCTCTGCCAATCCAAAAATCACAAACTTATGTTATCTTCTGTCAGTACTGCTACTTCTCTCAAGCACAAACCAAATCAAATGTGTCACATACACATGGTTAGCAGATGTTAATGGTCACATACACATGGTTAGCAGATGCTAATGGTCACATACACATGGTTAGCAGATGCTAATGGTCACATACACATGGTTAGCAGATGTTAATGGTCACATACACATGGTTAGCAGATGCTAATGGTCACATACACATGGTTAGCAGATGCTAATGGTCACATACACATGGTTAGCAGATGCTAATGGTCACATACACATGGTTAGCAGATGTTAATGGTCACATACACATGGTTAGCAGATGCTAATGGTCACATACACATGGTTAGCAGATGCTAATGGTCACATACACATGGTTAGCAGATGTTAATGGTCACATACACATGGTTAGCAGATGCTAATGGTCACATACACATGGTTAGCAGATGCTAATGGTCACATACACATGGTTAGCAGATGTTAATGCGAGTGTAGCGAAATGCTTGTGCTTCTAGTTCCGACCATGCAGTAATATCTAACAAGTAATCTAACCTAACAATTTCACAACAACTACCTTATACACACAAGTGTAAAGGAATGAATAAGAATATGTACATATAAATATATGGATGAGCGATGGCCGAATGGCATAGGCAAGATGCAGTAGACGGTATAGAGTACAGTATATACATATGAGATGAGTAACGTAGGGTATGAAAACATTATATAAAGTGGCATTGTTTAAAGTGGCTAGTGATACATTTATTACATCAATTTTTCATTATTAAAGTGGCTAGAGATGAGTCAGTATGTTGGCAGCAGCCACTCAATGTCAGTGATGACTGTTTAACAGTCTGATGGCCTTGAGATAGAAGCTGTTTTTCAGTCTCTCGGTCCCCGCTTTGATGCACCTGTACTGACCTCGCCTTCTGGATGATAGCGGGGTGAACAGGCAGTGGCTCGGGTGGTTGTTGTCCTTGATGATCTTTTTGGCCTTCCTGTGACATCGGGTGGTGTAGGTGTCCTGGAGGGCAGGTAGTTTGCCCCCGGTGATGCTTTGTGCAGACCTCACTACCCTCTGGAGAGCCTTACGGTTGTGGGCGGAGCAGTTGCCGTACCAGGTGGTGATACAGCCTGACAGGATGCTCTCGATTGTGCATCTGTAAAAGTTTGTAAGTGTTTGTGTCATTGCTAATGGCTATCCTAATTAGCTTTCATACCTACCTTCTAATCACAACCATATCTACCTTACTATTAGGCCTTTCAAAAATCAAATCAAATGTTATTTGTCGCATGCAACAAGTGTTGACCTTACATTGAAATGCTTAATTACAAACCCTTAACCAACAATGCTTTAAAGAAGTTTTAAGATAAAATAAGTTAAGTAAAAAATATATTTGGAAAAATATCAAATTTAAGTAACATAATTACAGAGTAGTAGTAAAATAACAATAGCGAGGCTATATACAGGGGGGTACCGGTACAGAGTCAATGTATGGGGTCACCGGTTAGTCGAGGTAATTGAGGTAATATGTACATGTAGGTAGAGTAAAAGTGACTATGCATAGATAACAAACAGAGAGTAGCATTAGCATAAAAGAGGTGAGGTGGCCCTTAGATTAGCTGGGTGGCCCTTAGATTAGCTGTTCAGGAGTCTTATGGCTTGGCGCTAGAAGCTGTTAAGAAGCCTATTGGACCTCAACTTGGTGCTCCGGTACCGCTTGCCATGCGGTGGCAGAGAGAACAGTCTGACTAGGGTGGCTGGAGTCTTTGACAATTTTTAGGGCCTTCCTCTGACACCGCCTGGTATAGAGGTCCAGTCAGGATGCTCTCGATGGTGCAACTGTATAACCTTTTGAGTATCTGAGGACCCATGACAAATCTTTTCAGTCTCCTGAGGGGGAATTGGTTTTGTCGTGCTCTCTTCATGACTGTCTTAGTGTGTTTGGACCATGATAGTTTGTGGTTGATGTGGACACCAAGGAACTTGAAGCTCTCAACCTGCTCCACTACAGCCCAGTGGATGATGAATGGGGGTTTCCCTTTTCTCACTGGGGGGCTTGTGCTTACTTTTAATGTATGGAAGAGTTCCAATTGAATTATCTGAAGACATTTAATTTAGTTGTATTTAATGTGGGCTGCTTCTCAAATGGCACCCTATGCCCTATACAGTGCACTACTTTTAACCGGAGACCTATGAGCCCTGGTTAAAAGCATTGCACTATATAGGGAAAAAGGTGCCATTTGGGATGAAACCTAGGAGTGTACGGTGTAACTAATTGCAGTTATACTGCTCATTGTGTTGCTTGTAGAAGATGTGGATGAGTGGTTACAGTGAGAGAGAAGAGTGTTCGTGATGATGTTTGACTCTTACACAGCTGATTCTAAATAGAGGCGGTGTGTTATTCTACTGATAAACATAGCGGTGGTTGGTTGCATCTGTCTGAATCTTGGTATATCAGTCTCACTCCCAGGGGTTGCTACGGTATGTATGTAGAGAGTAGCTACAGTGTTAATGGTAGCTAGCTAGCTAGTAGCTACAGTGTTTATGGTAGCTAGCTAGCTAGTAGCTACAGTGTTATTGGTAGCTAGCTAGCTAGTACCTACAGTGTTAATGGTAGCTAGCTAGCTAGTACCTACAGTGTTAATGGTAGCTAGCTAGCTAGTAGCTACAGTGTTTATGGTAGCTAGCTAGCTAGTACCTACAGTGTTAATGGTAGCTAGCTAGCTAGTACCTACAGTGTTAATGGTAGCTAGTAGCTACAGAGTTTATGGTACCTAGCTAGCTAGTAGGTACAGTGTTAATGGTAGCTAGCTAGCTAGTACCTACAGTGTTAATGGTAGCTAGCTAGCTAGCTAGTAGCTACAGTGTTTATGGTAGCTAGCTAGCTAGTAGCTACAGTGTTAATGGTAGCTAGCTAGCTAGTAGCTACAGTGTTAATGGTAGCTGGCTAGCTAGTAGCTACAGTGTTAATGGTAGCTAGCTAGCTAGTACCTACAGTGTTAATGGTAGCTGGCTAGCTAGTAGCTACAGTGTTTATGGTAGCTAGCTAGCTAGTAGCTACAGTGTTTATGGTAGCTAGCTAGCTAGTACCTACAGTGTTAATGGTAGCTAGCTAGCTAGTAGCTACAGTGTTTATGGGACCTAGCTAGTAACTACAGTGTTAATGGTAGTTAGCTAGCTAGTAACTACAGTGTTAATGGTACCTAGCTAGTAACTACAGTGTTTATGGTATCTAGCTAGTAACTACAGTGTTAATGGGACATAGCTAGTAACTACAGTGTTAATGGGACCTAGCTAGTAACTACAGTGTTAATGGTAGTTAGCTAGCTAGTAACTACAGTGTTTATGGGACCTAGCTAGTAACTACAGTGTTTATGGGACCTAGCTAGTAACTACAGTGTTAATGGGACCTAGCTAGTAACTACAGTGTTTATGGGACATAGCTAGTAACTACAGTGTTAATGGGACATAGCTAGTAACTACAGTGTTTATGGGACATAGCTAGTAACTACAGTGTTTATGGTACCTGGCTAGTAACTACAGTGTTAATGGGACCTAGCTAGTAGCTACAGTGTTTATGGTACCTGGCTAGTAACTACAGTGTTAATGGTAGTTAGCTAGCTAGTAACTACAGTGTTTATGAAACATAGCTAGTAACTACAGTGTTTATGGGACCTAGCTAGTAACTACAGTGTTAATGGGACCTAGCTAGTAACTACAGTGTTTATGGTACCTAGCTAGTAGCTACAGTGTTTATGGTAGCTA
>NC_138302.1:100473771-100498771 GCF_965601325.2 Salmo salar
GCTTTCTGCACTGCATATAGTTTTACGTTTGTTTTCGTATTTTGTTGTTTTCCCGGTGTCATTCCAAATAAAATAAAATGTACGCCTACCACGCTGCACCTTGGTCCAGTTCTTCAGACGAGCGTAACACTTATACTGTCCTCCTATACTATCCTCCCTATATTATCTTCCCAATATAATTCTCCCTATATTGTCCTCCCTAAATTTTCCTCCCTATTTTATCTCCTATATTATCTCCTATATTATTCTCCCTATATTATATCCTGTATTATTCTCCCTGTATTATTCTTCATATATTATCATCCTATACAATTCTCCCTACAGTGCCTTATAAAAGTATTCATCTCCCTTGATATTTTTCCTATTTTGTTGCATTACAACCTGAAATTACTTGTTTCAACAAAAAACTAATTGGTGCGTGCGTATGTATTTACCCTCTTTGCTATGAACCCCCTAATAAGATCTGGTGCAACCAATTACCTTCAGAAGTCACATAATTAGTTAAGTAAAGTCCACCTGTGTGCTATCTAAGTGTCACATGATCTCAGTATATATACACCCGTTCTGAAAGGCCCCAGAAGTACAGATCAGGGTTGGGTTATAAAAAAATATCTGAAACTTTGAACATCCCACAGAGCACCATTAAATCCATTAATAAAACATGGAAAGAATATGGCACCACAACAAACCTGCCAAGAGAGGGCCGCCCACCAAAACGCACAGACCAGGCAAGGAGGGCATTAATCAGAGAGTCAACAAAGAGACCAAAGATAACTCTGAAGTAGCTGTAAAGCTCCACAGCAGTGATCGGAGTATCTGTCCATAGGACCACTTTAAGCCGTACAGTCCATAGAGCTGGGCTTTAAGGAAGAGTGGCCAGAAAAAAAAAACATTGCTTAAAGAAATAAATGAGCAAACACATTTGGTGTTCACCAAAAGGCATGTGGGAGACTCCCCAAACATGTGGAAGAAGGTACTCTGGTCAGATGAGACTAAAATTGAGCTTTTTTGCCATTAAGGAAAACGCTTTGTCTGTCACAAACCCAACACCTCTCATCACCCCGAGAACACTATCCCCACAGTGAAGCATGATGGTGGCAGCGTCATGTTGTGGGGATATTTTTAATCGGCAGGGACTGGGAAACTGGTCAGAATTGAAGGAATGATGGATGGCGCTAAATACAGGGAAATTCTAGACGGAAACCTATTTCAGTCTTCCAGGGATTTGAGACTGGGACGGAGGTTCACCTTCCAGCAGGACAGTGACCCTAAGCATACTGCTAAAGTAACACTCGAGTAGTTTAAGGGGAAACATTTAAATGTCTTGAAATGGCCTAGTCAAAGCCCAGACCTCAATCCAATTGAGAATCTTTCGAATGACTTAAAGATTGCTGTACACCAGAGGAACCCATCCAACTTGAAGGAGCTGGACCTGTTTTGCCTTGAATAATGGGCAAAATCGCAGTGACTAGATGTGCTAAGCTTATAGAGACATACCCCAAGAGACTTGCAGCTGTAATTGCTGCAAAAGGTGGGTCTACAAAGTATTCACTTTTGGGGTGGTGAACAGTAATACATGCTCAGGTTTTGTGGGTTTTTTTTTGTCTTATTTCTTGTTTTTTTCTCAATAAAAATAGGCATGTTGTGTAAATCAAATGATACAAAACCACCCAAAATCTATTTTAATTCCAGTTTGAAGGCAACAAAATAGGAAAAATCCCAAGGGGGTGAATACTTTCGCAAACCACTGTATATTGTCTCCTATGTTATTCTCCCTATATTGTTCTCCCTATTTTATCTTCTATATTATTCTCTCTATAATATCCTCCTATATTTTTCTCCATATATTTTCCCTGATATTATCTTCCCTTTAATCTCCCTGTATTACTCTCGCTATATTATCTCCTATACACTTCTCCCTATGGTATCTCCTAAATTTTTCTCCTTATATTTTTATCCCAATATTATCTGTTATATTATCTTCTATGGTTAACCTCCGTATATTATCATCCTATATTATTATTCCAATATTGTCTCCTATATTATTCTCCCTATATGATCTTCTATATTATCTCCTATATTATTCTCCCTATATGATCTTCTATATTATCTCCTATATTATTCTACCTATATTATTATTATTCTCCCTATATGATCTTCTATATTATCTCCTATATTATTCTACCTATATTATCTCCAATAATATTCTCCAAATATTTTTCTCCCTATATTATCTCCTATATTATTCTCCCTATATTATTCTCCCTATATGATCTTCTATATTATCTCCTATATTATTCTACCTATATTATCTCCAATAATATTCTCCAAATATTTTTCTCCCTATATTATCTCCTATATTATCCTCCCTATATTATCTCCTATATTATCCTCCCTATATTATCATCCTATATTATTCTCCCTATATTGTCCCCTATATTATTCTCCCTATATTATCATCCTATGTTATTCTCCCTATGTTGTCTCCTATATTATTCTTCCTATATTGTCTCCAATATTATCCTCCCTTTATTATACTACAAATATTCTCATACTATATTATCTCCTATATTATCTCCTATATTATCCTCCTATATTATCCTCCTATATTATCTCCTATATTATCCTCCTATATTATCCTCCTATATTATCCTCCTATATTATCTCCTATATTATCCTCCTATATTATCTCCCTATATTATCCTCCTATATTATCTCCCTATATTATCCTCCTGTATTAACCTCCTATATTATCCTCCAATATTATCCTCCAATATTATCCTCCAATATTATTCTCCCTTTATTTTACTACAAATATTCTCATACTATATTATTGTCTCCTATATTATCTCCTATATTATCCTCCTATATTATCTCCTATATTATCTCCTATATTATTCTCCTTATATTTTTAAAAAACAATGCTGCCCCACCCACAGCTCAATCCAAAATGCCTCTCTATGAACTGAAAGAGAGGCTCCTTTTGTAAGGCTAGCCCCTCCCCTCAGAACAATTAACACTAATTAATTAAGCAATTACCTATTCAACCTACAGTTTCCATTCAACTAAACATTCTAAAGTATATACATTGCAACACGTTTTTTATGAAACAATAACACAATATAACATTTACAAAATTACATCACTACTGACAGTGTCTTTCAATATGCCCATTTACATTAATGAGCCATTCGGGACAGGCACTACAAAGTCAGCCCAATTCCCTTAGCTTGGGTCCTTATCCAGCATACCCGGAAGCTACAGAGATGGAGAGAGAGAGGAACAGAACAAACAAACAACCCGTTCATCCATAACATCTAAGTATAGTAAATATTGCTTATATTAAATATGAACACTTGTCTGTTTATTTCTTTATACCCTAACCGGTTACTGAAGTAAGTGTGAAATGTATGTACTAAGATAGAGAAGTTAACTTGTGTGTCGACCCACATTGTTAACTTATCTGATAACGGAGCAGGGAGGAGTGATGAGTGTGTGTGTGCGTTAAAGTACCAAATTCTGCCCGCGGCCAGTGACGGACTTCTACGTCACAATATTCTCTAATATATTATTCTCCACATAATATTATCCCATATACTGTATATCCTATATTATCTCCTATATTATTCTCCCTATTATCCTCCTATATTATACTCCTATATTATCCTCCCTATATTAGCCTCCCTATATTATCCTCCCTATATTATCCTCCCTATATTATCCTCCTATATTATCCTCCCTATATTATCCTCCTATATTATCCTCCCTATATTATCCTCCTATATTATCCTCCTATATTATCCTCCCTATATTATCCTCCCTATACTATCCTCCTATATTATCCTCCCTATATTATTCTCCTATATTATCCTCCCTATATTATCCTCCCTATATTATCCTCCTATATTGTCCTCCTATATTATCCTCCCTATATTATCATCCTATATTATCCTCCCTATACTATCCTCCTATATTATCCTCCTATATTATCCTCCTATATTGTCCTCCAATATTTTCCTCCCTTTATTATCCTCCTATATTATCCTCCTATATTATCCTCCCTATATTATCCTTCCTATATTATCCTCCTATATTATCCTTCCTATATTATTCTCCTATATTATCCTCCCTATATTATCCTCCTATATTATCCTCCTATATTATCCTCCCTATATTATCATCCTATATTATCCTCCCTATACTATCCTCCCTATACTATCCTCCTATATTATCCTCCTATATTATCCTCCTATATTATTCTCCTATATTATCCTCCTATATTATCCTCCTATATTATTCTCCTATATTATGCTCCCTATATTATCATCCTATATTATCCTCCCTATACTATCCTCCTATATTATCCTCCTATATTATCCTCCTATATTATGCTCCCTATATTATCCTCCTATATTATTCTCCTATATTATGCTCCCTATACTATCCTCCTATATTATTCTCCTATATTATGCTCCCTATACTATCCTCCTATATTATCCTCCTATATTATCCTCCTACATTATCCTCCCTATATTATCCTCCTATATTATCCTCCCTATACTATCCTCCTATATTATCCTCCCTATATTATCCTCCTATATTATTCTCCTATATTATCCTCCTATATTATCCTCCTATATTATTCTCCTATATTATGCTCCCTATACTATCCTCCTATATTATGCTCCCTATACTATCCTCCTATATTATCCTCCTATATTATCCTCCTATATTATCCTCCTATATTATCCTCCTATATTATTCTCCTATATTATCCTCCCTATACTATCCTCCTATATTGTCCTACTATATTATCCTACTATATTATCCTCCTATATTATCTCTTATATTATCCTCCTATATTATCCTCCTATATTATCCTCCCTATACTATCCTCCTATATTATCCTCCTATATTATCCTCCCTATATTATCCTCCTATATTATCCTCCTATATTATCCTCCCTATACTATCCTCCTATATTGTCCTACTATATTATCCTACTATATTATCCTCCTATATTATCTCTTATATTATCCTACTATATTATCCTCCTATATTATCTCTTATATTATCCTCCTATATTATCCTCCTATATTATTCTCCATATATTATCCCCTATATTATTCTCCCTATATCATCCTCCCTATGTTTTGTCTCCCTATTTTATCCTCCTATATTGTTTTCCATATATTATCTCCTATATAATCCCTATATTATTCTCCCTATATTATTCTCCTATAATATCCTCCTAAATTATCTCCTATATTATCTCCTTTATTATCTCCTATATTATTCTCCATATGTTATGTCCTATATTTTTCTCAGTATATTATCTCCTATATCATCTCCTATATTATTCTCCATATATTATCCCCTAGATTATTCTCCTATATTTTCTTCCCTATATTATCTCCTATATTATCTCCTATATTATCCCCTAGATTTTCTTCCCTATATTATCTCCTGTATTATCTCCTATATTATCTCCTATATTATCCCCTAGATTATTATCCTGTATATTCGTCCCTATACTATCCTTTCTATGCTGTACTTTATTGCTAAACATAAGGCCTTGGTCAAATGTTGTGCACAATGGGGAATAGGGTTCTAATTGGGATGCAGCCTATATCATTGATGGATTTTTTTTCTCTCTCTCTCTCTCTCTCTCTCTCTCTCATTACAGTGATGGCAGCTATCCAGAGAAACTGTATTAAGAACTGTACAACAAAACTTCAAAGGGATTTGAGTTAATAAGTTTTGAACTGTAGAAGTGAAGGAGTCGGCAGTCTCATGTTCTCAACATTAGACAGAAGCAGTAGAGCGATACAGACCCTAGCTAGGCTAACCCCTTTCCTTTTGAAACAAAGAAATAAATAACTTGATTTCTTTTTTATGAATGAAATTGCACTCAGTAAACAATGTCACACTTCAAAGGCTCAATTCTTATTTAAAATGTGATTTTATACATGTCAAACAATATATATATCTTGATCATTATATATATATATTATATAATGATCAAGACTTGAGAATCTGCAAACTTTACAGATAATACTGTTGATGTTGGTAAGGAAAGGGACGGAGTGAGGATGGAGTGTAAGGAGGATGGGGGAAAAGGATGGGGGTAAGAGAGACAAACAGAGAGGGTGAGAAAGATAAGGAGATAGAGAGACAAGAGGGGAGGAAGGGGAGGGAAGGAGAAAGTGGGTGAGGGGGAGAGAGAGAGGGAGAGCAAAGAGAGGGTGGATGTGTTTTATTACTGCCATCCAATTGAATTTATCTTCACACATTGTCTTGTTTTCCCTGCTCTCAGCAACAACTGCCAAGCTGTCAGAAGTACAATGCAAGAATGACGCACAGTCACTTCTTAGAGGAGGAGCCATATTTCACATCAGCGGTGCTGCTGTCACCAGTTTCAGAAGCAGATAGTTTTGTTTTGAGTAGAACAACTCCCTTTAACTTTGGGGGGGGGGGGGGGGATCTTTTGGTGCCACAGACCTATTCTTATGCCCACCGCTTCTCTACTGTATTGGTTGGGGGCAATTCCATTTCAATTCAGAAAATAAACCCAATTTCCAATTCCAAATGTTCCTCTTTAGAAATTGTTGAAGAGAATTGGAATTGGTGTGTCAGGGTACTTCCTGAATTGACTGGAATGTAAATGTCAGTGAGCCCAACCTTGATATTGACCCATACCTTACTTACTGATCCCACATTGAAATAAAGAAAACGGAGAAACAGACAATCTGGTATTTATTGAGCCATCAGAGCTTTCCGATCAATTATCTATTAAAGCTTGTCAATGATCCAGTGTGTCTGACTTAATAGCACTACATTTCTCTGGCCTTCTGTGTTGTCCTTCTGTTCTGTTTGTACATGACAACATCCTTTGTATTTGTACTGTATGACGCATGTACACTGTGTGTGTGTGTGTGTGTGTGTGTGTGTGTGTGTGTGTGTGTGTGTGTGTGTGTGTGTGTGTGTGTGTGTGTGTGTGTGTGTGTGTGTGTGTGTGTGTGTGTGTGTGTGTGTGTGTGTGTGTGTGTGTGTGTGAAAGAGTTTGTATGTGACAGACAGACAGACAGACAGACAGACAGACAGACAGATGTCACTTCAGCATGTGAAAACCCAGTCCTCCATTACATTACACTTCCGCATCCAAATGATGACAGCACAGCACAGCAAGCCACCAAACACCAAACCATTCATCTTATAAATTACATAAATACATGTTAAAACACTTCACCATCTTCTCCCCTCTCCTGGAAAACAGTTGAGAGCTAAATAATCAATTACAGTCAGGTAGAGATGGTGAGGCGCTGTGCTGCACCAATTACCTGGTGTAGGGGGCCCTGGGAAGAAAAAAAAATGGTCCGTTAATTGGGAACAGCTGGTGGAGCATCGTCAGGGTGACAGCCAGGTATTCCCCCCATTGTACTGCCGCCTCACCCGCGGTGCCGCGACGCCTGTCCCCCTCTCGGATAATATCCTAACAATTTGCTCAAGTCGCTGGTGCAGAACTGCCTCTGTGGCATGCCTCTTGAGTCTGCACACCCAAGGCAGCTCTGCCCTCCACCTTCTCTGTATGACCTTGGTGGTTCCCAGTAATAACTAGAGGGTTGAAGTTAAGGCTAGATAAACAAGAGTAAAAGGAAAGGTGTTTGGGGCTTGGTTTAGTATGGAAGGAAATCAGGGTTTTTTTCGGGGGGGGGGGGGGGGGTTTCACCCAATTGTTGAATCTTGTGTTGTTGTTTTTTTCCCCTGGTATCAACGTGTTAGTTAAAAGGTATGGTATGTATGTGTTGATATGTTATGTTTTTGTAAAGCACCCAAATATCAAAAACAGTTTATTCCATAACATGGATAACCTGTCAGGAGAATCTCTACTGATATGACAGCCGCAGATAGCCAGCAGAATCTCTACTGATATGATAGCCGCAGATAGCCAGCAGAATCTCTACTGATATGATAGCTGCAGATAGCCAGCAGAATCTCTACTGATATGATAGCTGCAGATAGCCAGCAGAATCTCTACTGATATGACAGCTGCAGATAGCCAGCAGAATCTCTACTGATATGACAGCTGCAGATAGCCGGCAGAATCTCTACTGATATGATAGCCGCAGATAGCCAGCAGAATCTCTCCTAATATGATAGCTGCAGATAGCCGGCAGAATCTCTACTGATATGATAGCCGCAGATAGCCAGCAGAATCTCTCCTGATATGACAGCCGCAGATAGCCAGCAGAATTTCTCCTGATATGACAGCCGCAGATAGCCAGCATAATCTCTACTGATATGATACTGTACAGTAGCAGCAGAATCTCTCCTGATATGATACTATACATTAGCTGCAGACAGCTAGGAGCCCAGAGAGCCTTGAGATACAGTATCTGAGACTGTTCAAGGTTCTAATTGTGAAGAGAGTTGTAGGGCCAGACTCTCGGTGCCTGGAGAATGATAATAACTCTTGCTAGCTTTAGTCCTGTCAGTTTTCCTTCCTTTTTAACTGCCTTGGTTTATGTACAGAGGAAGAATATTCGTCATGTTTAGTGTGTTGAGTACAGAACAGCTCTGGGGAAGGTTGAGACTGAACCATGTCCTAACTCCAGAAAACTACCTTCAGGTTTGATAACTATGTGTACATTTGTTTTATGCATTCATTGTGCACCAAGATTTTCCTCTTGTAGGACAATAAACCTTCTGATTCTACTTTGCTCCTCACAGAGTTCTATGTGTGAGCTGCTGAGGTCCTGTGCTCCAGTAAGAGAGAGAGAGAGAGACAAAGAGAGAGAAAGAGACAGAGCGAGAGAGAGAGGAGAGACAGAGACAGAGACAGAGACAGAGACAGAGAGAGAGACAGAGAGAGAGACAGAGAGAGAGAGAGAGAGAGCGAGAGAGGAGAGACAGAGAGAGAGAGAGAGAGAGCGAGAGAGGAGAGACAGAGAGAGAGAGAGAGAGACAGAGAAACAAGAAAACTTGAGAATACATAACTATTCCCAAAGTCAATACTTTGTAGAGACACCTTTTGCAGCAATTACAGCTGCAAGTCTCTTGGGGTATGTCTCTATAAGCTTGGCACATCAAGCCAATGGTATTTTTACCCATTCTTCAAAGCAAAACTACTCCAGCTCCTTCAAGTTGGATGGGTTCCGCTGGTGTACAGCAATCTTTAAGTCATACGACAGATTCTCAATTGGATTGAGGTCTGGGCTTTGACTAGGCCATTCCAAGACATTTAAATGTTTCCAATTAAACTACTCGAGTGTTGCTTTAGCAGTATGCTTAGGGTCATTGTCCTGCTGGAAGGTGAAACTCCATCCCAGTCTTAAATCTCTGGAAGACTGAAACAGGTTTCCCTCAAGAATATCCCTGTATTTAGCGCCATCCATCATTCCTTCAATTCTGACCAGTTTCCCAGTCCCTGCCAATGAAAAACATCCCCACAGCATGATGCTGCCACCACCATGCTTCACTGTGGGGATGGTATTCTCGGGGTGATGAGAGGTGTTGGGTTTGCGACAGACAAAGCGTTTTCATTGATGGCCAAAAAGCTACATTTTTGTTTCATCTGACCAGAGTACCTTCTTTCACATGTTTGGGGAGTCTCCCACATGTATTTTGGTGAACACCACATGTGTTTGCTCATTTTTTTCTTTATTAAGCAATGGCTTTTTTTCTGGCCACTCTTCCGTAAAGCCATGTCCATTACATGACATAAAAATAAAAATCTATTTAAATTACAGGCTGTAATGCAACAAAATAGGAAAAATGGCAAGGGGGTTGAATACTTTTGCAAGGCACTGTAAAAAGAGAGGAAAGACAGAGAGAGAGAGAGAAAGAGAGGAGAGAGAGAGAAAGAGAGGAGAGAGAGAGAGACAGAGACAGAGAGAGAGAGGAGAGCGAGACAGAGACAGAGACAGAGACAGAGAGAGAGAGAGAGAGACAGAGAGAGAGAGAGAGAGAGAGAGGAGAGAGAAACCATATTTAGCCAGTAGGAGCTAAAAGCTTAACAAGCGTTGGTTCATGTACAAAGGAATGCTGTTTGTTATATCTAGTATCCAACACAGCTAATGAACCCTGTACTGGAGAGAGACGCATTCATGAATAACACTTATTTAGGAATTTCACTTTATCACTACTTTCGTTGTTTTTAATTTGTCAGGGCAGACGGAAGATTTACATTTGTGTTTAGACTTCAGTGTCTTTCTGTCACATTTGTATGTAATTCGACTTCAACAGAAAACACATAAGCTATCCGATCACCATAGAACCCCAGATATTATAACAAATTCAACCTGTCTGCTCCTGCTCCTCCCCTCCGGCGTCGCCAGAGAACTAACCACCGGTCCTGGGATTCATCATTACGCACACATGGCACTCATCATTACGTACACCTGGTTAATCATTATGATTCACACCTGGACTCCATTACCTTCATTTCCTCCTCTTTATATGTCACTCTCACATGTTCACTCAACAGTTGATATTGTTCGTGTGTATTGACATATTGCCTTATGTTAGTGTCGTGTCCTTAGTTTTGTTTTATTAAAATGTTTTACCTGCACCTGCTTCTGACTCACTGCCCCATCATTAAACTGTCAGGAAAATGTATAATTTAGTATTACCCCTCATTCCAGATTATCCAGGCCAGACAGACAAGAAGAAAGACAGAGAGAGCTCATACTGAAAAGTAATATTACTTAAGTTTTATATGGTGGAAATATGTATAAGTTCGTGTCAGAGTGCATTCAGAAAATATTCTGACCTCTTCACTTTTTTTCCACTTTTTTTGTGACGTTGCAGCCTTATTCTAAAACAGATTAAATAAAACATTTTCCTCAATCTACACACAATACCGCATAAAGCATAAAAACATTTTTTTTATTTTTTATTTGTATTAAACATCTTATTTACATAAGTATTCATACCCTTTGCTATGAAGCAATTGATCTCAGGTCTTTGTTGTTAATTCTACCTCTCACTGTTCAAATAAACCTACCATTAAAATTATAGACTGATCATTTCTTGATCAGTGGGCAAACGTACAAAATCAGCAGGGGATCAAATATGTTTTTCCCCCACTGTATAGAGTATTGAGATATATATATATATATATATATATATATATATATATATATATATATATATATATATATATATACATATAGAGCATTCGGAAAGTATTCAGACCCCTTCAATTTTTCCACATTTTGTTACGTTAGACATATTCTGAAACTGATTAAATTGTTTGTTTTTTCTCATCAATCTACACACACTACCCCATAATGCAAAAACAAGTTTGTAGAAGTGTTTGCAAATGTATAAACAATTTAAAACAGAACTACATTATTTATGTATGTATTCAGACCCTTTGAGACTTGAAATTGATCTCAGGTCTATCCTGTTTCCATTGATCAATCTAGATGTTTCTACAACTTGATTGGAATCCACCTGTGGTAAATTCAGTTTATTGGACTTGATTTGGAAAGTCAC
Source organism: Salmo salar (assembly GCF_965601325.2). Lineage (NCBI taxonomy): Eukaryota > Metazoa > Chordata > Actinopteri > Salmoniformes > Salmonidae > Salmo > Salmo salar. The sequence continues at coordinate 100,485,271 of NC_138302.1, forward strand.
ACACCTGTCTGTATAAGGTTCCACAGCTGACAGTGCATGTCAGAGCAGAAACCAAGCCATGAGGTCGAAGGAATTATCCGTAGAGCTCCAAGACAGGATTGTGTTGAGACACAGATCTGGGGAAGGGTGATAAAACATTTATACAGCATTGAAGGTCCCCAAGAACACAGCCTCCATCATTCTTAAATGTAAGAAGTTTGGAACCACCAAGATTCTTCCTAGAGCTGACCGTCCGGTCAAACTGAGCAATCGGGGAGAAGGGCCTTGGTCAGGGAGGTGACCAAGAACCCGATGGTCATGATGACAGAGCTCTAGAATTCGTCTGTGAAAACAGGAGAACCTTCCGGAAGGACAGCAACATATCTCTGCAGCGCTCCACCAATCAGGCCTTCATGGTAGATTGGCAAGGCAAGCCACTCCTCAGTAAAAGGGACATGACAGCTCGCTTGGAGTTTGCAAAAGGCACCTAAAGGTCTCACAGACCATGAGAAACAAAATTCTCCGGTCTGAGGAAACTAAGATTGAACTCTCGGGCCTGAATGCCAAGCGTCATGTCTGGAGGAAACCTGGCACCATCCCTACGGTGAAGCATGGTGGTGGCAGCATCATGCTGTGGGGATGTTTTTCAGCAGCAGGGACTGGGAGTCTAGTCAGGATCAAGGGAAAGATGAACGGAGTAAAGTACAGAGAAATCAGGATTGAGGCAAAAGTAAACAGAGAGTTTTTTGATGAAACCTGTTCCAGAGGGCTCAGGACCTCAGACTTGGACGAAGGTTTTACCTTCCAACAGGACAACAACCCTAAGCACACAGCCAAGACAATGAAGGAGTGGCTTCGGGAGAAGTCTCTGAATGTCCTTGAGTGGCCCAGCCAGAGCCCGGAATTGAACCTGATCGAACATCTCTGGAGAGACCTGAAAATAGCTGTGCAGCGACGCTCCCCATCCAACCTGACAGAGCTTGAGAGGATCTGCAGAGAAGAATGGGAGAAACTCCCCAAATACCGGTGTGCCAAGATTGTAGCGTCATACCCAAGAACATTCGAGTCTGTAATCACTGCCAAAGGTGCTTCAACAAAGTACCGAGTAAAGGGTCGGAATACTTATGTAAATATTACATATTATTTTTCTCCATTTGCAAACATATCTAAAAACGTGTTTTTGCTTTGTCATTATGGGGTATTGTGTGTAGATTGAGTAGGAAAAAATATGATATAATACATTTTAGAATAATGCTGTAACGTAACAAATTGTGGAAAATGTCAAGAGGTCTGAAAACTTTCCGAATGTGCTGTATATGTTGAAATATACAAGCATTGGCTGTTTTCGTATATGTGGCATATTCTGCCTTATATACGCATATAAACTCAGCAAAAAAGAAACGTCCTCTCACTGTCAACTGCGTTTATTTTCAACAAACTGTGTAAATATTTGTATGAACATAACAAGATTCAACAACTGAGACATAAACTGAACAAGTTCCACAGACATGTGACTAACATAAATGGAATAATGTGTCCCTGAACAAATGGGGGGGTCAAAATCAAAAGTAACAGTAACAGTCAGTATCTGGTGTGGCCACCAGCTGCATTATTAAGTACTGCAGTGCATCTCCTCCTCATGGACTGCACCAGATTTGCCAGTTCTTGCTGTGGGATGTTACCCCACTCTTCCACCAAGGCACCTGCAAGTTCCCAGACATTTCTGGGGGGAATGGCCCTAGCCCTCACCCTCCGATCCAACAGGTCCCGGACGTGCTCAATGGGATTGAGATCTGGGCTCTTCGCTGGCCATGGCAGAACACTGACGCTCCTGTCTTGCAGGAAATCACACACAGAACGAGCAGCATGGCTGGCGGCATTGTGTCAGGATGAGCCTGCAGGAAGGGTACCACATGAGGGAGGAGGATGTCTGCCCTGTAACGCACAGCGTTGAGATTGCCTGCAATGACAACAAGCTCAGTCCGATGATTCTGTGACACACCGCCCTAGACAATGACGGACCCTCCACCTCCAAATCGATCCCGCTCCAGAGTGCAGGCCTCGGTGTAATGCTCATTCCTTTGACGATAAACGCGAATCCGACCATCACCCCTGGTGAGACAAAACCGCGACTCGTCAGTGAAGAGCACTTTTTGCCAGTCCAATGCAAATAGTCCGGGTAACCATTTGGTTACCTGTTCAGGAGTCTTATGGCCTGGGGGTAAAAACTGTTGAGAAGCCTTTTTGTCCTAGACTTGGCGCTCAGGTACCGCTTGCCATGCGGTAGTAGAGAGAACAGTCTATGACTGGGGTGGCTGGGGTCTTTGACAATTTTTAGGGCCTTCCTCTGACACCGCCTGGTGTAGAGGTCCTGGATGGCAGGCAGCTTTGCCCCAGTGATGTACTGGGCCGTACGCACTACCCTCTGAAGTGCCTTGCGGTCGGAGGCCGAGCAATTGCCATACCAGGCAGTGATGCAACTGGTCAGGATGCTCTCGATGTTGCAGCTGTAGAAACTTTTGAGTATCTCAGGACCCATGCCAAATCTTTTTAGTTTCATGAGGGGGAATAGGCTTTGTCGTGCCCTGTTCACGACTGTCTTGGTGTGTTTGGACGATTGTAATTTGTTGTTGATGTGGACACCAAGGAATTTGATGCTCTCAACCTGCTCCACTACAGCCCCGTCGATAAGAATGGGGACGTGCTTGGTGCTCCTTTTCCTGTAGTCCACAATCATCTCCTTAGTCTTGGTTACGTTGAGGGATAGGTTGTTATTCTGGCACCACCCGGCCAGGTCTCTGACATCCTCCCTATAGGCTGTCTCGTCATTGTCGGTGATCAGGCCTACCACTGTTGTGTCGTCTGCAAACTTAATGATGGTGTTGGAGTCGTGCCTGGCCATGCAATTGTGGGTGAACAGGGAGTACAGGAGGGGACTGAGCACGCACCCCTGGGGAGCTCCAGTGTTGAGGATCAGCGTGGCAGATGTGTTGCTACCTACCCTCACCACCTGGGGGCGGCCCGTCAGGAAGTCCAGGATCCAGTTGCAGAGAGAGGTGCTTAGTTCCAGGTTGCTTAGCTTAGTGATGAGCTTTGAGGGTAATATGGTGTTGAACGCTGAGCTGTAGTCAATGAATAGCATTCTCACATAGGTGTTCCTTTTGTCCAGGTGGGAAAGGGCAGTGTGGAGTGCATTGCATTGCATCATCTGTGGATCTGTTTGGGCGGTATGCAAATCGGAGTGGGTCTAGGGTTTCTGGGATAATGTTGTTGATGTGAGCCATTACCAGCCTTTCAATGCACTTCATGGCTACGGACGTGAGTGCTATGGGTCTGTAGTCATTTAGGCAGGTTGCCTTTGTGTTCTTGGGCACAGGGACTATGGTGGTCTGCTTGAAACATGTTGGTACTACAGACTTCATCAGGGACATGTTGAAAATGTCAGTGAAGACACCTGCCAGTTGGTCAGCACATGCCCGGAGCACACGTCCTGGTAATCCATCTGGCCCAGCAGCCTTGTGAATGTTGACCTGTTTAAAGGTCTTACTCACATCGGCTACGGAGAGCGTGATCACACAGTCGTCCGGAACAGCTGATGCTCTCATGCATGCATCAGTGTTGCTTGCCTCGAAGCGAGCATAGAAGTGATTTAGCTCGTCTGGTAGGCTCGTGTCACTGGGCAGCTCGCGGCTGTGCTTCCCTTTGTAGTCTGTAATAGTTTGCAAGCCCTGCCACATCTGACGAGCGTCGGAGCCGGTGTAGTATGATTCAATCTTATCCCTGTATTGACGCTTTGCCTGTTTGATGGTTCGTCGGAGGGTATAGCAGGATTCCTTGTAAGCTTCCGGGTTAGAGTCCTGCACCTTGAAAGCGGCAGCTCTACCCTTTAGCTCAGTGCGAATGTTGCCTGTAATCCATGGCTTCTGGTTGGGGTATGTACGTACAGTCACTGTGGGGACGACGTCCTCAATGCACTTATTGATAAAGCCAGTGACTGATGTGGTGTACTCCTCAATGTCATCGGAAGAATCCCGGAACATATTCCAGTCTGTGCTAGCAAAACAGTCCTGTAGTTTAGCATCTGCTTCATCTGACCATTTTTTTATAGACCGAGTCACTGGTTCTTCCTGCTTTCATTTTTGCTTGTAAGCAGGATCAGGAGGATAGAGTTGTGGTCGGATTTACCAAATGGAGGGCGAGGGAGAGCTTGGTACACGTCTCTGTGTGTGGAGTACAGGTGATCTAGAATGTTTTTCCCTCTGGTTGCACATTTAACATGTTGATAGAGATTTGGTAGAAGTGATTTAAGTTTCCCTGCATTAAAGTCTCCGGCCACTAGGAGCGCCGCCTCTGGGTGAGTGGTTTCTTGTTTGCTTATTTCCTTATACAGCTGGCTGAGTGCGGTCTTAGTATCTGTCTGTGGTGGTAAATAAAAAAAAGTATAGCTGAGAACTCTCCAGGCAAGTAGTGTGGCCTGCAATTTATCACAATATACTCTACTTCAGGTGAGCAAAATCTAGAGACTTCCTTAGATTCCATGCACCAGCTGTTGTTTACAAAATATGCACAGACCGCCCCCCTCGTCTTACCGGAGTGTAAGACCGCCCCCCCCCCCCCCCTCGTCATTCAGCCACGATTCCGTGAAACATAGGATATTACAGTATTTGATGTCCCGTTGGTAGGATATTTGTGATCGTACCTCGTCTAGCTTATTGTCCAATGATTGCACGTTGGCGAGTAATATTGACGATAACGGCAGCTTTCCTAGTTGCCTTCTTCGGGTCCGGACGAGGCATCCCGCTCTTCTTCCTCTGCGTCACTTCCTTTTGTGAGTAATTGGTATGTCTGCCCTGTGGGGTGTTTGGAGAATATCGTGTGAGTCCTGTTTGCTGCTGTTGTTGTTGAAAAAATCTTAGTCTAATCCGAGGTGAGTGATCGCTGTCCTGATATCTAGAAGCTCTTTTCTAACCGTAAAATACGGTTGCAGAAACATTATGTGCAAAATTATTTACAAATATCGCGAAAAAAATCACATAATATCACAATTGGTTAGGGGAAAAAAAATGGTGTCCACAAAATGGTGGCCATCTCCTCCGGCGTAATTTTTTTGTGCATTCAGAAAGTATTCAGACCCCTTCCCTTTTTCACATTTTGTTACATTACAGCCTTATACAAAAATAAATGTAATTGTTTTTTTCTCTCATCAATCTACCCACAATACCCCATAATAGCAAAGCAAAAGCAGGTTTTTTACCATTTTTATGTCTTTGAGTACATGTTAGAGATTACGGAAGTTAGCATCCCATGAGTCACAGGTCAAATTCTTTTCTTTTTTTTTATATCATGACAATACCCACAATACATTGTCAAATGCTCATTTGCGATCAAGGAACAAAAAACGGTTAATTTTTCAGGTCTTTTTCTCCCCTTTTAGCTTTGCCACATAAAATTGTTCAATAATTCTCCAAAGTCATAATGACAGACATTTATATTTTAGATGGGTCTGAAGATAATATATCCGGCTCATCTGTACAATGCTACAAACAACACATGTACATACTGTACCAAAGCCATTGTCGCATAGAGTTAGAATGAGTCGGATATATTAGAATGAGTTTAAGTAAATATAAACTGTTTAGTTCCAAAAACAAGGGGTTAAACACTGTACGTGTTAATATATATATATAGTTATGTGTTTCCAAACACTTCAGAACAAACTGATTTTCAATTTTTTGGGGGGGACTGTTACGTTTCCCTGCAAGAAAACCAAATAATGTTGCTCAAGTAGAAGGAGGAACTAACAAAGAGTCACTGACAACAACCAAAACGAAACAGGTGGGTTTTTAGGGGGGGTTCTAAAAGACACTCATGGGGGTGTCCACTGAAAGTTGACTAGTAACAACAACTGGGACCTAAAAAAAACACCCACCATGAACTCCCACAACATTTGCCCAAAAGAAGGCAAACAAAATAAAAACCCACACCAAACGTACAGACAGGAAGCAAATCAAAAAAGTGGAGCAAAACAAAATCAGAAGAAGGAATATTTTTTTCTAGAAATCATATAGGGAGCGCCAACTAACCCTCCACATCGCTCAAGACAACGGAGCACATGGCCAGCCACTCTTAAATAGCACCCGGGCCAACACAGGTGACACACCTTCTCACTAACAAGATGGCAACCAGCACAGATGTAACACATCCTGACTAATGAGATGACAGCAATCGATGCTACGTGCTAACGAGCTATATGTGCTAAAGTCCAACCTCAAGATATAAATGGAAAAACCAAAGCCTGTAATAGGGTGTATCTGTTCTTCCATTTAGTGAATCTGTTATTCAATTTGTTTGCAAAATGCCCAAAAATACTTTTTCATCAAATAATTTTATATATACTACCGTTCAAAAGTTTGGGGTCATTTATTTTTGAAAGAAAAGCATTTTTTTTTGTCCGTTAAAATAACATCAAATTGATCAGAAATACAGTGTAGACATTGTTAATGTTGTAAATGACTATTGTAGCTGAAAACAGCAGATATTTTATTGAATATCTACATAGGTGCATAATTGCACCCTTTAGCAATTATGTTAGCACAGCTGAAAGCTGTGTTGAGTACCTGGAGCATCAGCATTTGTGGGTTCGATTACAGGCTCAAAATGGCCAGAAACAAAGACTTTCTTCTGAAACTCGTCAGTCTATTCTTGTACTGAGAAATGAAGGCCATTCCATGCGAGAAAATGCCAAGAAACTGAATATCTCGTACAACACAATAAAAAAATAAAAAAATATAAAACTGGTGCATGAATATGCATTCACCCTTTTCTAGGAAGCTATGAAGCCCCTAAACAACATCTGGTGCAACCAATTACCTTCAGAACTCACATAATTAGTTAAATAAAGTCCGCCTGTGTGTAATCTAGGTGTCACATGATCTCAGTATATATACACCTGTTCTGAAAGGCCCCAGAGTCTGCACCACCACTAAGCAAGGGGCACCACCAAGCAAGCGGCACCATGAAGACCAAGGAGCACTCCAAACAGGTCAGGGACAAAGTTGAGGAGAAGTAGAGATCAGGTTGGGATATAAAAAAATATCAGATCTTTGAACATCCCACTGAGCTCCATTAAATACATTATTAGAAAATGGAAAGAATATGGCACCAAAACAAACCTGCCAAGAGAGGGCCGCCCACCAAAACTCACAGACCAGGCAAAGAGAACATTAATCAGAGAGGCAACAAAGAGACTAAAGATAACCCTGAAGGGGCTACAAAGCTCCAGAGCAAAGATTGGAGTATCTGTCCATAGGACCACTTTAAGCTGTACACTCCACAGAGCTGGGCTTTACGGAAGAGTGGCCAGAAAAAAGCCATTGCTTAAAGAAAAAAATAAACAAACACGTTTGGTGTTCACCAAAAGGCATGTGGGAGACTCCCCAAACATATGGAAGAAGATACTCTGGTCAGATGAGGCTCATAATGAGCTTTTTGGCCATCAAGGAAAACGCTGTCTGGCGCAAACCCAACACCTCCCATTACCCCGAGAACACCATCCCCACAGTGAAGCATGGTGGTGGCAGCATCATGCTGTGGGATGTTTTTTGTTGGCAGGGACTGGGAAACTGGTCAGAATTGAAGGAATGATGAATGGTGCTAAATACAGTGAAAAACTTGAGGGAAACCTGTTTCAGTCTTCCAGAGATTTGAGACTAGGATGGAGGTTCACCTTCCAGCAGGACAATGACCCTAAACATACTGCTAAAGCAACACTCAAGTGGTTTAAGCGTCTTGGAATGCCCTTGTCAAAGCCCAGACCTCTATCCAATTGAGAATCTGTCGTATGACTTAAAGATTGTGGACACCAGCCGAACCCATCCAAATTGAAGGAGCTGGAGCAGTTGAAGAATGAGCAAAAATCCCAGTGGTTAAATGTGCCAAGCTTATAGAGACTTGCAGCTGTAATTGCTTTAAAAAAGTGTCTCTACGAAGTATTGAGTTTGGGGGTGGTGAATAGTTATGCATGCTCAAGATTTCAGTTTTTTTGTCTTATTTCTTGTTTATCTCACAATAAAAAATATTTCTTTAAAGTTGTAGGCATTTTGTGTAAATCAAATGATAGAAACCCCCCCCAAAAAATAAATTTTAACTCTAGGTTATAAGGCAATAAAATAGAAAAAATGTCAAGGGGGTGAATACTTTCCCAATTACAAACTGGTTGGTTTGAGCCCTGAATGCTGATTGGCTGACAGCCAATGGTAGATCAGACCATGGTATATCAGACCGTATACCACGGGTATGCCAAAACACTTATTTTTCTGCTTTAATTACATTGGTAACCAGTTTATAATAGCAATAAGGCACCTCTGGGGTTTGTGGTATATGGCCAATATACCACGACTAAGGCCTGTGTCCAAGCACTCCAAGGAGTTTTTCCTAGCCACCATGCTTCTACACATGCATTGCTTGCTGTTTGTGGTTTTAGGCTGGGTTTCTGTACAAGCACTTTGTGACATCAGCTGATGTAAAAAGGGCTTTATATGTACATTTGATTGATTGATTGTCTCTGCATTGCGTTGTGCCTAAAAACAGCCCTTAGCCGTGGTATATTGGCCACATACCACACACCCCTCAGGCCTTATTGCTTAAATATATGTCACGTTCTTGGATATATAAGGCCATAAATTACTTATGGGAAAGGAGAGACAAGGGAATTTACTTTGGGAGCCAGTTTAGTTTTTACCCCATATGTCTCTTTGCTGTAGCTACTTTGTAGTTATTCAATCAGATTGTTGTGGTGGGCTCAGCTGGGTTTAACACGAAGTCACCTGTGGGAAGTCATCTGGGGTTTCAGCCATGCATTCAGAGATGCCCCATATGTACAGGCGTTTAATGTAACCTACTTTCCAACCTTTCGGGCACTGAAGACCAACCCTCAAATAATGCTGTTATAGTATCATGTAGGGGATATTAAAGAGACCTGTTTTTAATCAAGTATGAGGTGTTTGTAGTCACTTGGCTAATTACGATGCTGTGAGTAATTTTGTAAACCTCACATTTTCACTCACCTTTTTACTCTGACTACATAGCAAGTGCACTCAAACACACATGTTAAGCCTTCTGGCTAGACAGCTCTAACTCTTAATCACTTTGTTGTTCAATGCACTTTCAGTTACTGAACATATGTTTTATGGATGAATCTGAAATATCATACTGAAAAGAACATCTGACTCTTACTGACTTCCTGTGATGCTGCTCTACTTGAGCATCTGCCTCTTACTGACTTCCTGTGATGCTGCTCTACTTGAGCATCTGCCTCTTACTGACTTCCTGTGATGCTGCTCTACTTGAGCATCTGCCTCTTACTGACTTCCTGTGATGCTGCTCTACTTGAGCATCTGCCTCTTACTGACTTCCTGTGATGCTGCTCTACTTGAGTATCTGCCTCTTACTGACTTCCTGTGATGCTGCTCTACTTGAGCATCTGCCTCTTACTGACTTCAAATCAAATGTATTTCTAAAGTGTTAAAGCCCTTCTTATATCAAAGTGCTGTACAGAAACCAGCCTAAAACCACAAACAGCAAGCAATGCAGGTGTAGAAGCATGGTGGCTAGGAAAAACTCCCTAGAAAGGCCAAAACCTAGGAAGAAACCTAGAGAGGAACCAGGCTATGAGGGGTGGCCAGTCCTCTTCTGGCTGTGCCGGGTGGGGATTATAACAGAACATGGCCAAGATGTTCAAATGTTCATAAATGACCAGCATGGTCAAATAATAATAATCACAGTGGTTGTCGAGGGTGCAACAGGTCAGCACCTCAGGAGTACATGTCATTTGGCTTTTCATAGCCGATCATTGAGAGTATCTCTACCGCTCCTGCTGTCCCTAGAGAGTTGAAAACAGCAGGTCTGGGACAAGGTAGCACGTCCGGTGAATAGGTCAGGGTTCCATAGCCACAGGCAGAACAGTTGAAACTGGAGCAGCAGCACAGCCAGGTGGACTGGGGACAGCAAGGAGTCATCATGCCAGGTAGTCCTGAGGCATGGTCCTAGTGCTCAGGTCCTCCAAGAGAGAGAAAGAAAGAGAGAAAGAGAGAGAGAATTAGAGAGAGCATACTTACATTCACACAGGACATCGGATAAGACAGGAGAAATACTCCAGATATAACAGACTGACCCTAGCCCCCCGACACATAAACTACTGCAGCATAAATACTGGAGGCTGAGACAGGAGGGGTCAGGAGACACTGTGGCCCCATCTGATGATACCCCCGGACAGGGCCAAACAGGCAGGATATAACCCCACCCACTTTGCCAAAGCACAGCCCCCACACCACTAGAGGGGATATCTTCAACCACCAACTTACCGACTTCCTGTGATGCTGCTCTACTTTAGCATCTGCCTCTTACTGACTTCCTGTGATGCTGCTCTACTTTAGCAGAGTGTGTAAAGACTAGAGAGTAGGCAGAGAGAAACAGATGTTTCTGATGACCCCCCCTATAGGACGGCAACAAAGCCAGCATCTGAAAAATAACCACATAAAACTCAACACAATGGGGGTTCCTCACGCAATGGTTTTAAAATCTAGCCTGGGGTTTTGTCGATTGGGCTAAAGGGAGATCTCAACGTTATACCGTCTTCTTGACACTCATGTTGAATTAATTGTAGTCAACAGCGCTACACCAGAACCACTGTTTTCAGAGGAGAAGAAGTCAGACTCTTGCAGAACATGTGATGTTACCAATAACTAAATGGTTCTCTAAGTAGCTCAAGTGCCTCAACCGAGGAGGACATTGAATGACCTCTCTCTAGTTAGCTGGCCATTGAGAGTCTTTCCAAAAGGTTACAGAGAGACAAGAGGTTACATCGTGGCTTAAAATTACCCCCTATTCCCTATATAGTGCACTGCTTTTGACCTATGAGTTCTATGGACCCTAGTCAATAGAAGAGCACTATGTAGAGAATAGGATGCCATTGAGGACGCAGGCAGATAGACAGCAGCGGCTTGAAAGTGGCTGTCTGTGGTGACGGATGTGATCCTTGACAGGGGTCGGCAACAGACTGCCTCATTAATCCTGAGCTAAGGCCAAGGAAAAGCAAACTTTCACACACACACACACACACACGCACACAAAGGTTCTGACACACAAACACACACAAAAATAATGATACAGATTCCAAGAGAGAGAAAACAGAAAGAGACGATTCAGAGAAATTGTTTCTCTTTTTTTCTCTTTTGGATGGTTCTCAATTATCACTCAACCTGCTGGATGGAGTGGTTCTCAATTATCCCTCAACCTGCTGGATGGAGTGGTTCTCAATTATCCCTCAACCTGCTGGATGGAGTGGTTCTCAATTATCCCTCAACCTGCTGGATGGAGTGGTTCTCAATTATCCCTCAACCTGCTGGATGGAGTGGTTCTCAATTATCACTCAACCTGCTGGATGGAGTGGTTCTCAATTATCACTCAACCTGCTGGATGGAGTGGTTCTCAATTATCCCTCAACCTGCTGGATGGAGTGGTTCTCAATTATCCCTCAACCTGCTGGATGGAGTGGTTCTCAATTATCCCTCAACCTGTTGGATGGAGTGGTTCTCAATTATCACTCAACCTGTTGGATGGAGTGGTTCTCAATTATCACTCAACCTGCTGGATGGAGTGGTTCTCAATTATCCCTCAACCTGCTGGCCCAGCTTCATCACTGCGGGCTGTAATGAGAATAGCGGTCACACACCCACACACGCACACATACACGCACCCTACACACCCACCCACACCCACACACACACACATACACGCACCCTACACACCCGCCCACAACCACACACACGCACGCACCCATGCACCCGCACGCACGCACACACACAGTGAGTGAAGCTGCTGCACCAAACAGTAGTCACACTAACAATAAATAACTTTCATATTAGCCAGAGGAGAAGGGGAGGAGAAGGAGGAGGAGGAGGAAGAAGAGGAGAAAGAGAAAGAAGAAGAGGAGGAGGAAGAGGAAGAAGAGGAGGAGGAGGAAGAAGAAGGGGAGAAAGAGAAAGAAGAAGAGGAGGAAGAGGAAGAGGAGGAGAAAGAGAAAGAAGAAGGGGAGGAAGAGGAAGAGGAGGAGAAAGAGAAAGAAGAAGATGAGGAGGAGGAAGAAGAAGAGGAGGAGAACGACGAGGAGGAGGTGGAAGAAGAGGAGAAAGAAGAAAGAAGAGGAGGAGGCGGAAGAGGAGGAGGAAAAGGAGGAGGAGGAGGAAGATGAGGAGGAAGAGGAGGAGGAAGAGGAGGAGAAAGAGAAAGAAGAAGAGGAGGAGGAGGAAGAGGAGGAGGAGGAAGAGGAGGAGGAGGTGTTCTCACATTTACAAGATAAAGGTAATGTTGATTGATGTAATACTGTCATTCATCTTCAAGGATGCCCTGCCACATGGGCTTCAAAAGACAATGTATTTTCTTTAGGAAAACAAATTAATCATATACAGCACAGTGCCACATTTTGTTAGGATACAGCCTTCTTCTAAAATGTATTAAATAACAAACAATCCTCATCAATCTACACACAATATCTCATAATGACAAATGAAAACAGGTTTTTAGACATTTTTGCAAATGTATTATAAATAAAAACAGAAATACCTTATTTAAATAAATATTCAGACCATTTTGCTAGGAGGCAAGGACATTGAGCTCAGGTTCATCGTGTTTACATTGATCATCCTTGAGATGTTTCTACAACTTTATTGGAGTCCACCTGTGGTAATTGAAATTGTTTGGACATGATTTGGAAAGGCACACACCTGTCTATAAAAGGTCTCACAGTTGACAGTACATGTCAGAGCAAAAACAAGCCATGAGGTTGAAGGAATTGTTCGTAGAGCTCCGAGACAGGATTGTGTCGTGGCACAGATCTTGGGAACTGTACCAAAAAAATGTCTGCAGCTTTGAATGTCCCCAAGAACACAGTGGCCTCCATCATTCTTAAATGAAAGAAGTTTGGAACCACCAAGACTCTTCCTAGAGCTTGCTGCCCTGTCAAACTGAGCAATAGGGGGAGAAAGGCCTTGGTCAGGGAGGTGACCAAGAACACAATGGTCACTCTGACAGAGCTCCAGAGTTCCTCTGTGGAGATGGGAGAACCTTCCAGAAGGACAACCATCTCTGCAGCACTCCACCAATCACTCTCTTTATGGTAGAGTGGCCAGACGGAAGCCATTCCTCAGTAAAAGGCACATACATGACAGGCCACTTGGAGTTTGCCAAAAGGCACCTAAAGTCATGTTTCCATTTTTATTTTTAATACATTAGCAAAAATAACCTGTTTTTGCTTTGCCATTATGGGGTATTGTGTGTAGATTGATGAGGGAGAAAAAACAATTTAATACATTTAAAAATAATGCTGTAACCTAACAAAATGTGAAAAAAGTCAAGGTGTCTGAATATTTCCCGAAGGCAATGTATACACATACATACATAAATAAATACATTTGAAAAGCAAAACATGAACCAAAAATAGGTTCAAAACCTATTTGTGTTATTA
>NC_138302.1:100508771-100556271 GCF_965601325.2 Salmo salar
TGTGTTGTCTGTCAACTTATCTGGTAAAAGATGGGCTTAATAAATACATACAAGTAGTATTAGCAGTCTTTGTTTTGGTAGTAGTTTGTAGTAGTAGTACATTTTGAAAGTAAATACAATCGACAGAGTAACTCATCTTGGCCATGTAAATCATCTTTGATTCTACCGTACGGTAGGTAGTCCTGTTAAGAAGGGATTGACTGGGGAGAGCTAGACCAATAGGATTTACTGTAAATGACCAGTTGTATGCTCTCTGGCAGGGATAACGGTTTATCAGACAGGACCAGCGGCTGTATATCATCAGAATCATGAACATAATCCTGTCTGTCTGTCTGTCTGTCTGTCTGTCTGTCTGTCTGTCTGTCTGTCTGTCTGTCTGTCTGTCTGTCTGTCTGTCTGTCTGTCTGTCTGTCTGTCTGTCTGTCTGTCTGTCTGTCTGTCTGACTGTCTGTGCCCTGTGGTGTCCATGCAGCCCATGTAGCCAGCCCCATCTCTCCTAACTTTGCAATTACAAATAGCAGAGGGCTCCGGGTAATCAGCATTGATCTATCTAGTCACCAAGTCAGCCTCAACAACATTGATCCACTCTGGGGAGGGAGGGAGGCTGGTTCCAGGGGAAATGCTGAAAGAGAGGAATAAAATAATTATTCTTACCTTAGTCAGCAGTCCCCCTCCTGTCTTTTTACTCCCTAGTTGTTCTCCATGCCACAATCATCCATCTGTGGTTTACATTACAAGTTTAAAATCCCTTTTTATCGTGCTCCTTTCACAATGTCTCTATTATCGACGGGGATAAATAGGCTACGACGTATTAGAAGTTTATTCTCGTCTAGTCAAATGGCATAATAATAACATAAAACATTTTTATCGTATCATATCAGTCTGTACTGTAGAGAGACGATTCTCCAGAGGACATGGCATTCAGTAGACTCACTAGGGGAACTACTGCAGACATGGATCATCGAAGCACAGACTGTACCGAAACCTTGCTATTTATAAATCTCCCATGAGATGATTAGACCTATTCCTTATTTCATAGTACATAATATAGGCGAGTGGTAAAGGAAGAATCCATTATTCATACCTGGCTCGCTATTTTCCACGGTAGGCCATTTGTCACTGTAAGCACTTTTGCTTGTCAGGTTAGAATGTTGAGAAACTTTACGTCATACACACACACACTACCTACTGTCTTATTTACCAGGAGAAATCTTTTCAGTTCTGGGTGCCTGCCTGTTTATTGGTGTCTCTCTAATATAACAGGCTGTGCGTTAGTGTATATATAGTATAACAGGCTGTGTGTTATTGTTGGAAACTGGCATTAAAGACAATATATTGGGTGTTATATAAAGTCCACACAGTAGCTTTACAATAGCTAATATGATAGCATGTAGCTTATTTCAGGTTTTATAATGGTACTATTTAATATCAGCATCAGACAACTGTCACGGGCTGGCTCGAGGAACAACAGGAGAGGTAGAGTCAGGCGCAGGAGACAGAGAGAGTTCGTGACCACACTTCTTTATTTGAAGCACTGTACGTGGTCGACAAGGTATAGGGGCGCAGCCCTGAACGATTCTGCGGTGGTGTACACAAATAAAAGAAACCACTGGCAGAAGGAAAAAACTCAATACATGTTCTTACGAACACACAAAACCCGGACAAGCAACACAATCACGTACAACCACATACATCCTACGCTAACCTAAATAACCCCCCCTTACTAATGACTAACCCAAAACAGGTGTGTGCCTACCTAGACCTAACCAAACGAAAGTGAAACAAAAAGGGATCGATGGTAGCTAGTAGGCCGGCGACGACGACCGCCGAGCTCCGCCCGGCCGAGGAGGGGCGCCACCATCCGTCACTGTCGTGACAGTACTCCCCCCCTGACGCGCGGCTCCCGCAGCGCGCCGACGCCGGCCTCGAGGACGCCCCGGAGGGCGAGGCGCAGGGCGATCCGGATGGAGGCTGTGGAACTCCCGGATGAGCGCTGGGTCCAGTATGTCCTCCACCGGTACCCAGCACCTCTCCTCCGGGCCGTACCCCTCCCAGTCCACGAGGTACTGCAGGCCCCTCGCCCGGCGTCTGGAGTCCAAGATGGACCGGACTGTGTACGCCGGGGGCCCCCCGATGTCCAGGGGGGGTGGAGGGACCTCCCGTACCTCATTTTCCTGCAGCGGACCAGCTACCACCGGCCTGAGGAGAGACACATGAAACGAGGGGTTAATGCGATAATAAGAAGGAAGTTGTAATCTGTAACACACCTCGTTTATTCTCCTCAGGACTTTAAATGGCCCCACAAACCGCGGACCCAGCTTCCGGCAGGGCAGGCGGAGGGGCAGGTTCCGGGTCGAGAGCCAGACTCTCTCCCCTGGGGTGAACACCGGGGCCTCGCTGCGGTGCCGGTCAGCGCTCGCTTTTTGTCGTACCCTGGTTCGTTCCAGGGATTCCTGCACAGCGTTCCAGGTCTCCCTTGAGCGCTGAACCCATTCCTCCACCGCAGGGGCCTCCGTCTGGCTCTGATGCCATGGCCCCAGGACCGGCTGATAACCCAACACACATTGGAATGGTGATATGTTGGTGGAGGAGTGGCGCAAAGAGTTCTGAGCCATTTCGGCCCATGGCACGAACCTTGCCCACTCCCCTGGCCGGTCCTGGCAGTAGGACCGCAGGAACCTGCCCACCTCCTGGTTTACCCTTTCCACCTGCCCATTACTTTCGGGGTGAAACCCCGAGGTCAGACTGACCGAAACCCCCAGTCGCTCCATAAACGCCCGCCACACTCTGGACGTGAACTGGGGGCCTCGATCTGAGACGATATCCTCGGGCACCCCGTAGTGCCGGAAGACGTGGGTGAATAAGGCTTCTGCGGTCTGCAGGGCCGTAGGAAGACCGGGTAACGGAAGCAGACGGCAGGACTTAGAAAACCGGTCCACAACGACCAGGATCGTAGTGTTGCCCTGAGACGGCGGGAGATCGGTCAAGAAATCCACCGCCAGGTGGGACCATGGTCGTTGTGGAACCGGGAGGGGCTGTAATTTCCCTCTAGGCAGGTGCCTGGGAGCCTTACTCTGAGCGCACACCGAACAGGAGGAGACATAGTGCCTCACGTCCCTCACCAAGGTGGGCCACCAGTATCTCCCACTAAGACCACGCACTGTCCGCTCAACCCCTGGGTGACCCGAGGAGGGAAGCGTGTGAGCCCACCGAATCAGCCGATCGCGAACATCGAGCGGAACGTACTTACGACCCACTGGACACTGCGGAGGAGTAGGCTCCGTCCGTAACGCCCGCTCGATGTCCGCGTCCACCTCCCAGACCACCGGTGCCACCAGGCAGGAGGCTGGAAGTATGGGCGTGGGATCGGTGGACCGTTCCTCGGCGTCATGGAGACGAGACAGTGCGTCGGCCTTAGTGTTCCGGGAACCTGGGATATACGAGATGTTAAACCGAAATCTCGTAAAGAACATCGCCCACCTGGCTTGACGCGGGTTCAGTCTCCTCGCCGCCCGGATGTACTCCAGATTACGGTGGTCAGTCCAGATGAGAAAAGGGTGACGTGCCCCCTCAAGCCAATGTCTCCACACCTTCAGGGCTCTGACCACAGCCAACAGCTCCCTGTCCCCCACATCATAGTTACGCTCCGCCGGACTCAACTTCCTAGAGAAGAAGGCGCAGGGGCGGAGCTTTGGGGGGGCGCCCGAGCGCTGGGACAGCACGGCTCCTACCCCAGCCTCGGACGCGTCCACCTCCACTATGAAGGGCAAAGAGGGGTCCGGGTGCGCCAGCACCGGAGCGTCGGTGAACAAAACCTTCAGACGACTAAAGGCCCTGTCCGCCTCCGCGGACCACTGCAACCGCACCGGGCCCCCCTTCAACAGTGAGGTAATGGGAGCCGCCACCTGACCAAAGCCCCGGATAAACCTCCGGTAGTAATTGGCAAATCCCAAAAACCGCTGCACCTCCTTCACCGTGGTGGGAGTCGGCCAATTACGCACGGCTGAAACGCGGTCACATTCCATCACTACCCCTGATGAGGAAATGCGATACCCCAAGAAAGAGACGGCTGGTTTGGAAAACTCACATTTCTCAGCCTTGACGTATAGGTCATGCTCCACCAGTCGCCCAAGCACTTTACGCACCAGAGACACATGCTCGGCGCGTGTAGTGGAGTAGACCAGAATGTCATCGATGTACACCACTACACCCTGACCGAGCAGGTCCCGTAGAATCTCATCCACAAAGGATTGAAAGACTGCGGGAGCATTCTTTAACCCATACGGCATGACGAGGTACTCATAATGGCCAGATGTGGTACTAAATGCCGTTTTCCACTCGTCCCCTCCTCGGATACGCACCAGATTATATGCGCTCCTGAGATCCAATTTCGTGAAGAAGCGCGCCCCGTGAAATGACTCCATCGCCGAGGCGATGAGAGGTAGTGGGTAACTGAAACCCACTGTGATGGCATTTAGACCTCTATAGTCAATGCACGGGCGCAGACCTCCCTCCTTCTTCTTCACGAAAAAGAAGCTCGAGGAGACGGGTGAGTGAGATGGCCGAATGTATCCCTGCCTCAAGGACTCAGTGACGTATGTCTCCATAGCCGCTGTTTCCTCCTGAGACAGGGGATAAACGTGACTACGAGGAAGGGCAGCGCCCACCTGGAGGTTTATCGCACAGTCTCCTCGTCGATGAGGTGGTAATTGGGTCGCCTTCGTTTTACTGAAGGCGATAGCCAAATCGGCATACTCTGAGGGAATGTGCACGGTGGATACTTGGTCTGGACTCTCCACCGTAGTCGCACCGATGGAAACTCCTATGCACCTGCCCGAGCACTCATTTGACCACCCCTTAAGAGCCCTCTGTCCCCACGAAATCTTAGGGTTGTGAGTAGCTAGCCAGGGAATCCCTAGAACCACTGGAAACGCTGGGGAATCAATGAGGAAAAGACTAATCCGCTCCTCATGACCCCCCCGCATTACCATGACCAGTGGCACAGTGACCTCCCTGACCAGCCCTGACCCTAGTGGTCAACTGTCTAGGGCGTGCACGGGGAAGGGTTGGTCCAACTGGACCAGGGGAATCCCTAACTTAGCCGCGACCCCACGGTCCATAAAACTCCCTGCTGCGCCTGAATCGACTAGCGCCTTAAACCGGGAGTGAGGGGAGAAACAAGGAAAGGACACTGACACATACATGTGACGGACAGGGGGCTCTGGGTGAGGCTGGTGCTGACTCACCTGAGGTGTCAAAGGAGCGCTCTGCCTGCCCTCTGGACTCCTAGGGGAGTCTCCCCAGCACCGGTCCACAGTGTGCCCTCTGCGACCACATGAGGTGCAGGAGCGACCTCCCCCTCCAGTCTTCCTGGCTGCTGCCCCCCCTATCTCCATAGGCGTGGGAGCAGGAGGGCTGGAGGGTGGAATGAGCAGGGCCCGGGTCGGACGTCCGCGGGCGGCCAGCAGATTGTCCAGTCGGATGGACAGATCCACCAGTTGGTCCAGTGTGTGGGTCGTGTCCCGACAGGCTAATTCCCGGCGGACGTCCTCCCTCAAACTACAACGGTAGTGATCTATAAGGGCCCTCTCATTCCACCCTGCTCCCGCGGCCAGGGTCCGGAACTCGAGAGCGAAGTCCTGCGCGCTCCTCGTCTCCTGCCTCAGGTGAAACAGCCGCTCACCCGCCGCTCTCCCCTCCGGGGGATGATCGAATACTGCCCGAAAGCGGCGGGTGAACTCTGGGTAGTTGTCCCTGGCTGAGTCCGGACTGTCCCACACGGCGTTTGCCCATTCCAGGGCCTTACCCGTGAGGCAGGAGACGAGGACGCTGACGCTCTCCTCCCCCGAGGGAGAGGGACGAACGGTCGCCAGGTATAACTCCAACTGGAGCAAGAAGCCCTTACACCCAGCGGCCGTTCCATCGTACTCCCTGGGGGGAGCGAGTTTCACCCCACTGGTACTGGGTGCTGTGGGTGCTGGTGGGGGCGCAGGCTGTTGGCCTGCCGCGTTCAGGGGGCCGAGAGCGCGTCGGTCCCAGCTCTCCAGGCGCGCCAACACCTGATCCATGGCGTTCCCCAGCCGGTGGAGCAGGGTGGAGTGTTGGTCGACGGTTTCCTCCATGGACATGGCTGGCGCTGAAGCTCCTGCTGACTCCATTTAGTTACGGTACGTGATTTCTGTCACGGGCTGGCTCGAGGAACAACAGGAGAGGTAGAGTCAGGCGCAGGAGACAGAGAGAGTTCGTGACCACACTTCTTTATTTGAAGCACTGTACGTGGTCGACAAGGTATAGGGGCGCAGCCCTGAACGATTCTGCGGTGGTGTACACAAATAAAAGAAACCACTGGCAGAAGGAAAAAACTCAATACATGTTCTTACGAACACACAAAACCCGGACAAGCAACACAATCACGTACAACCACATACATCCTACGCTAACCTAAATAACCCCCCCTTACTAATGACTAACCCAAAACAGGTGTGTGCCTACCTAGACCTAACCAAACGAAAGTGAAACAAAAAGGGATCGATGGTAGCTAGTAGGCCGGCGACGACGACCGCCGAGCTCCGCCCGGCCGAGGAGGGGCGCCACCATCCGTCACTGTCGTGACAACAACACTAACTTGAAATGAAATTGCAATTTGTATTTGTATTTATTATGGATTATCATTAGCAATGACTTAGACACATTTGAAGAAGAGTATATTAGCAGTCTGTATTCATCCTATTCCTTAAAGTTACAATGCAAAGCCTTCTGCAAATAATACAGATTATAATTAGGAAATTCTAAATAACAATTATGCTTGGTGTAAGCTACTGTTCTGATTAAACTCTGCTCGAGTGTCATAATAACAATAAAAAAACATCCAAACGATCCTGCTGTTCGGTTTGACTCCCAGAATGATGTTTATCAACAAAACAAAAAATCAAAGTTTACTGGTCGCATACATCGATTTGCAGATGTTACTGGAAGGTGCAGCGAAATTATTGTGTTATCTAGCTCTAACAATGCAGCAATATCTAACAATACAAAACAATACATAATACAGGAAGTAAAAAAAAAAGGAAATGAAATAATATCAGAACAAAGACAGTCCTTAGTTGGGAGTCATCACGCGGTAATTGCCAACATATTTATGAAAATATTATTTAAAGTTTTTCATTTAAAAAAAACAACATTATTTTAAATTCATTTTTGCGTTACTGAAGTTGCTAACCAAGTGGACGTTCTTCATTTTCACATGTTTTGACCCAGTCGGGTTAATTCTATTCATTCGACGTTGCTATGCTAAATAAATCATTGGCATGTATAGTACGTAGCTAGTTAGCAGAGATCCAATGATGATGAGACAATAATAACTATTTAATAAAAATCATAGGCTTCACTGTGCTTGTTAATGAATTAATGGAATTTACAGTTTTCACTGTGAATTATTAGTTTCACATTCATTCTTGGGCTAGCTAGCCTACTGGTACGGAAGAGATCACATTTGGAAAAATGGCGCATTATTGCTTAGGTTATAGATGTTTATAAAACCACCCGACTGTTGCAAACCAAATAGTAGCATTGGCAATTAACATGTATTTACTTTATTCCCAAGGGAGATGAAGTTTATGAATTTCCTGCCTCGGCTGTGGGGCAGTGGAATTACGAAATTGTGCCTTTTTCACCACGCTGTCTGTGTGAAAGTACCATTTCTGGTCCTCAGTGATGTGTACGACAAGGAACTTGAAGCTTTTGTTGATCGTTGTCCACGATTTTATTGACATTGAGTGAGAGGTTATTTTCCTGTCTTGTCGTTGTTGGTAGTCAGGCCTACCACTGTTGTGTCATCATCAAACTTGAGTGGAAGATGTGCGTGGGGACACAGTCATGGGTGAACAGGGAATACAGAAGGGGGCTGAGCATGCCCCATGTTGAGGATCAGTGTGGCGGACCTGTTGTTGCCTACCTTCACCACTTGGGGTTGACCCGTCAAGAAGTCCCGGACTTAGGGTTTAGATTCTTGGGCCCTGAGCTTATTGATGAGCTTGGAGAGCACTATGGTGTTGAAGGCTGGGCTGTAGTCGATCAACAGCATTCTTATAATGGTAATTGCATCGTCTGTGGATCTGTTGGGGCGGAATGCAAATTGTAGTGGGTCTAGGGTGTCAGGTAAGGCGGAGGTGATATGATCCTTAACTAGCCTCTTAAAGCACTTCATGATGACAGGAGTGAGTGCTGTGGGGCGATACTAATTTAGTTCAGTTACCTTCCCTTTCTTGCATACTGGAACAATGGTGAACATCTTGAAGCAAGTGGAGACAACAGACTGGGATAGGGAGAGATTGAATACGTACTTAAACACTCCAGCCAGCTGGTCTGCACATGCTCTGAGGATGTGGCTTGGGATGCCGTCTTGGGGCCTGCAGCCTTGCGAGAAAAAAAAATCCTCAGATTGGTTTCCAGTTTGACCAAAGTCCAGTTTAGTTCCTTGAGAGCTGTCGCTGCGTACGGCTTGGGGGGGAATATACACGAAAGGGACGATGACCGATGAAAATGATCTCGGGAGGTAATGCGGTTGACATTTGATGGTGATGTATTCCAGATCGGGAGAACAAAAGGACCAGGAAGACCCACAGGAACCAATCTATTTCCAGTGTACAGTATGGCTCATTTAGCTCTCTGAGAGAAACCCAAAACCTTCAGAACAGATAGTTTGTTTCTGTGTCATCAGAAGGCAGGTTGTGTGTGTGTGTGTGTGTGTGTGTGTGTGTGTGTGTGTGTGTGTGTGTGTGTGTGTGTGTGTGTGTGTGTGTGTGTGCGTGTGTGTGTGCGTGCATGCGTTTCATCAGAAGGCAGGTTGTGTGTGTGTGTGTGTGTGTGTGTGTGTGTGTGTGTGTGTGTGTGTGTGTGTGTGTGTGTTTCATCAGAAGGCAGGGGGCCAGCCATGCACAACAGTGATTCAAATTAGCGATGAATCCAAACCCCTTAACTTATTATTGTATTAGATAAGCAGCCCGGGCTTGTAAGATCAAGTTGAGATAATGACAGTATTTCTTTCCCTCAAAGTCTCTAGATGTTACATCAACACCATAGCGGTAGAAATGAATGTGCCTTAGGCAATATTTTTAAACCTGTCTTGGTTTATTCATCTGTGCTATGTGTTATTCCATCACATATTCCAGCCAGGTCTCACCAGATCGACTTCAGTATTCAACGTTTGTTCAGGTCCACAGGACTTTGGGAGATACTTTCAATACCGTCCACTAGGGGCTATGTGAGTGCCTATTACCATCCAGTAGGCTGTCGGTTTGCTAGAGCGTTGTGAATGGGGGTAGGGGAAAGAGCAGAAACAGCGCGCTCAGGCTCTAAGAATCACAGGTGCAATCCCAGTGTTAGGCTATCGTTTTAATTTGATCTGTTCAACTCTATCCCAAACCTTGACCCTTACCTTAACCCTTACCTTAACCCTTACCTTAACCTTTATCTTAACCCTTACCTTAACCCTTACCTTAACCTTTACCTTAACCCTTACCTTAACCCTTACCTTAACCTTTATCTTAACCCTTACCTTAACCCTTACCTTAACCTTTAGCTTAACCCTTACCTTAACCTTTACCTTAACCTCTACCTTAACCTTTACCTTAACCTTTACCTTAACCCTTCACTTAACCCTTACCTTAACCCTTACCTTAACCTCTACCTTAACCTTTACCTTAACCTTTATCTTAACCCTTACCTTAACCCCTACCTTAACCCTTACCTTAACCCTTACCTTAACCTTTAGCTTAACCTTTACCTTAACCCTTACCTTAACCTTTACCTTAACCCTTACCTTAACCCTTACCTTAACCCTTACCTTAACCCTTCACTTAACCCTTACCTTAACCTTTATCTTAACCCTTACCTTAACCCTTACCTTAACCTTTATCTTAACCCTTACC
This sequence comes from Salmo salar, assembly GCF_965601325.2. Taxonomy (NCBI): domain Eukaryota; kingdom Metazoa; phylum Chordata; class Actinopteri; order Salmoniformes; family Salmonidae; genus Salmo; species Salmo salar. The sequence goes on from NC_138302.1 coordinate 100,518,701, forward strand.
TTAACCCTTACCTTAACCCTTACCTTAACCTTTATCTTAACCCTTAGCTTAACCCTTACCTTAACCCTTACCTTAACCCTTACCTTAACCATTCAGAATTAATGCCTAAAATGAATCATAATTTTTTTCTGTTTTAACTCTGTCCCAAACCTTAACCAATACCTTATCTAGTTGGAAATAATACCTATGTTTAACAGTCTACATTTGATGTTTATCCCTCCCCGGACAAACGTTGAACACTGAAGTGAGACTGTGAGATCTTGTTGCAAATTCAGAGCAACAAAGGCATTTTCAATAAGCAATACATTTCCCTTTAAGCAAATGCACAATCCTTACCTCACAGTAAACATTCTTATCCAGAGTGACTTACAGGAGTCATTATGGTTAAGTTGCCTTGTTCAAGGACACAGCTTGGGGATTTGAACCAGTAACCCTTTCACTTACTGGCCCAATACTCTTAACTGCTAGGCTACCTGCCATCTTCACACTACACTGTTAGAACCTTTTTGGAACCCTTTTTTTTCTTTGTGAAGGGATAGGGTTCTAACCAAGAACAATTTTGATCTGAATAACTATTTTTGGAAGAAATGGTTCTTTGATGATTCTTTGGAAGGCAAGAATGGTTCTACATAGAGCCATATATCATATTTCCCAGCATGCTCTATTGCAGCATGATTTCCAGAATTCTTTATTTTAAAATCTGTATTTTTTTGCATGAACATTGATTGTTTGTACTACACAAAGATAAATAACGTAAATGTTTCTAAACGAATCCAATATGTTAGTAGTTGGAGTTATTGCTTACGTTACCAGGATGGATGTCCAGTTTATATGATTGAGGTAGTCTCAGAATTCAATCTTCCCTACCATGGCAGTCATTCTGAATGCAGGTTGCGAGTGCAAAAAGAAGAAAAAAATTGACACTTGTCAAATATCCCCACTCTGGCTGGATTCTGATAGGAATTACACATCACTTTACAATCCAGCATAATGTGACTTGCAGGCCTGATGTAGCCTGTAAACCAGGAGTTTCCTAACACCCCTGTGTCAGGATATAACTAGGTCCTCAAAGATAGGCCTTATGATATATTGTATGTCATTATTGTTATAATTCTAAAGGCTAATGAGGCTGGTCTAACCATTCATAGTTCTCGGGTTCCTCTACGGGGACATAAACCAAAGAACCCTGTATGGTTTTACTAAGCATTTTTTTCTTCTAACAGTGTACCTGAACCTCTCCACCTGTTTTGTTAGGAGAAAAACAGACCACTCCATGAAAGAATGTGAGATCAATAAGATGAGATCCCTTTGTGTGTGTGTGTGTGTGTGTGTGTGTGTGTACGTGCGTGTGTGTGTGCGCGCGTGCATGTGTGCGTGCGTCTTCATGATCCTTGGTTTTGTACCTTGCCAATGTCAACCTTTCTCTCTCCCTGGTCGTGGTCAGTAGACAGCCCCAGGTAGCTGGGCAGACACCTGTGTTGTGAGATTACCAACTAATATGGCCTAAAGCACTGACTCTGGAGATAGATAGGAGTCCTTTGTAAAAAAATTACAAGACAAAGGATCAATGACATGACTTTGCACGTTTTCTCTCCACAAAGAGATACTTTAGTGACCTGTCCTGATTCCCAGGGGCCTATGGGGGGGGGGGGGGGGGGGGTGGGGGGTGGGGGCAGAGAAAGAGGTGGGGATGTGGGGAGGTGGAGATAGAGATGTGCCTACTGTGACAGTAATGGGGTTTTCCCCTAACTTTCCTAAAGCCCCTAGGCCCTAAGGGACTACTATTAAGGTAGGGTGGGTCTTGCAGCCGCCTGGCTTTAGATGCCTCGTCTGAAATTCTTTGACAGGGAGGTGCACTCCCTTAGGGACTTGGCTGTGGAATTACATCAAAGTTCACAGCCTGCATGGTGCCTCCTGCACTGCACATCACCTCTGCCTGCCTCAGTCTCTATCTAGCGCTACAAGTCTTGTTCCTGGTAAGTCTCCACTGTGCTAAGGGACTGAAAGGTAATTCACACTTGCAGATTGGGTTATTGAAGCGGCATATGATTAAACATGAAGGTGAGACTGATTAAACATGAAGGTGAGACAGATTAAACATGAAGATGAGACTGATTAAAAATGAAGGTGAGACAGATTAAACATGAAGGTGAGACTGATTAAAAATGAAGGTGAGATGGATTAAACATGAAGGTGAGACGGATTAAACATGAAGGTGAGACAGATTAACCATGAAGGTGAGACTGATTATTAACATGAAGGTGAGACGGATTAAACATGAAGGTGAGACAGATTAAACATGAAGGTGAGACGGATTAAACATGAAGGTGAGACAGATTAAACATGAAGGTGAGACTGATTAAAAATGAAGGTGAGATGGATTAAACATGAAGGTGAGACGGATTAAACATGAAGGTGAGACAGATTAACCATGAAGGTGAGACTGATTATTAACATGAAGGTGAGACTGATTATTAACATGAAGGTGAGACAGATTAAACATGAAGGTGAGACGGATTAAACATGAAGGTGAGACTGATTAAACATGAAGGTGAGACGGATTAAACATGAAGGTGAGACTGATTAAACATGAAGGTGAGACAGATTAAACATGAAGGTGAGACAGATTAAACATGAAGGTGAGACGGATTAAACATGAAGGTGAGACAGATTAAACATGAAGGTGAGACTGATTAAACATGAAGGTGAGACTGATTAAACATGAAGGTGAGACGGATTAAACATGAAGGTGAGACTGATTATTAACATGAAGGTGAGATGGATTATTAACATGAAGGTGAGACGGATTAAACATGAAGGTGAGACGGATTAAACATGAAGGTGAGACGGATTAAACATGAAGGTGAGACGGATTAAACATGAAGGTGAGATGGATTAAAAATGAAGGTGAGACTGATTAAACATGAAGGTGAGACTGATTATTAACATGAAGGTGAGACGGATTAAACATGAAGATGAGACTGATTAAACATGAAGGTGAGACAGATTAAACATGAAGGTGAGACTGATTATTAACATGAAGGTGAGACGGATTAAACATGAAGGTGAGACGGATTAAACATGAAGGTGAGACGGATTAACCATGAAGGTGAGACGGATTAAACATGAAGGTGAGACAGATTAACCATGAAGGTGAGACGGATTAAACATGAAGGTGAGACTGACTTTGTAACCTTTGTAATCATTTGGAAAATACCGTAGCTGTTAGTACAAGCCAGGTATCCCTTTTGAAAAGCGAGTATTTTGACCTCAATGGGACGACCTGGTGAAATAAAGATTTAATAACAAACAGAGCCCTTTGACTGGGAATTGCCACGATGACGCACTTAACACCATTCACTGAGTCCTTCACAAGTAGAGCCCGTAACTCTGCCAATCAATCAATCAAACGTACTTATGAAGCCCTTTTGTACATCAGCCGATGTCACAAAGTGCTGTACAGAAAACCCATCCATAAAACCCCAAACAGCAAGCAATGAAAATGTAGAAGCACTCTAGAACTCTAGAACGCGTTACAAATCTCACAGTTAAATGCTGTGTAATGTCATTTTACACCATGAGAATCACACTTAGATAGGCAGAGTATCTTCATGTAAAGTTGATCTGTAGAGAATGGAAGATTAGGGTAATTATTGAAAGGTAATCCCGGCGTTAATACCTGTGGTAATCTAAGAAAGCTCAGCACCTCTGCGGAGAGGTGTGGATACAAGTTCACAGTAATTATCACCGTGGAACTAAAAGCTGTGATCTAGCTGAAATGTGTCAGGAAAGGGAAAGTAAGACCATAGACATATAATACGTAGAAAGTGTTTGGAACCTCTAACCCTGGATTCTATTCCAATATAATACATAGAAAGGGTTTGGAACCTCTAATCCTGGATTCTATTCCAATATAATACATAGAAAGGGTTTGGAACCTCTAATCCTGGATTCTATTCCAATATAATACGTAGAAAGTGTTTGGAACCTCTAATCCTGGATTCTATTCCAATATAATACGTAGAAAGGGCGTGGAACCTCTAATCCTGTATTCTATTCCAATATAATACATAGAAAGGGTTTGGAACCTCTAACCCTGGATTCTATTCCAATAGAATACGTAGAAAGGGTTTGGAACCTCTAATCCTGGATTCTATTCCAATATAATACATAGAAAGGGCTTGGAACCTCTAACCCTGGATTCTATTTCAATGAGCAAGACAAGCTATAGTGTTGTCATCATGACAAACATGCCATGTGCATATTTCTTAAGCAATCTATGTAAAATACACCTGCAAGGAGGACACATTTTCAACAAAGATTTAATTTGTATATTAAATTCATATTTAGATTGTCTATAACCAAGCTTGATCAGATACAGAATAAGGTTGATGAGAATGAAACATTTACTCAGGTTGCCCTATTGAATTGCCCTTGAGGAATCAATATGAATCAGTCTATAATGTGAATTTTACAGTATACCCGTCCTTGACCGCTAAGGCAAGCCTGCATGCCGACTGGATAACATGAGAAATAAGGCTTCCACATCACAACCTCGACAGGACTGAGAGATCAGAGCTAATATGCAGTATACAGTATATGGTTGTGGGTCATGTCAGTTGCAGTTAAACTGACAAACACCAAGTTGGTGGAAATGCTGTGATCATATCACTCAGGTGGTATTTAAAAGATGATGTGTAGAAGCAGCAAAATAAAACAGTACATTTCCTTTTTCTCTATCTTCCTCAAACAGACAGCGCTGAAGTCCTTTTCCATGCATATTGATGATCCACGAACAAAAAAAGGTTGATATTCAACATTTACAGTATACTTCCTTTGAACCCGCAAGAATAATATGGCATGTCAACAGGAAGTGACGATGAGAGGGCTTCTACATCAGAGTCCTTTAAATATCTCCCATAACCTGCTGCCACTGTCATCCGTCAGCTCCATGCATATTGATGAGCCATTAGCCACTGTGACCACCATAGACCATGTGACCATGCGGGTCGACTGCCTACACGTGGAATACAACGTCTGGGCATGGATTGCTTCCCTTATAAGCATCGCCGGTTCTCTCTCATTCTGCTCTCTCTATCTTCTTTCCCTTTCTCTTTCCCCCTCTCTCCTCTCCATCTATCTCAGCCATCTCTCTCTGCTCTCCACCCCCCCCCCCCCTCCCTCTGTCTCTTTGCGATCCCTCTCTTCCTGCTCCCGCTCTCTCTCCCTGATTCCCCGGCTCTCTGCCTGCTCCCCCCTTCTCCCTGCTCATGCTGCCAGTCCATTTCTCTCGTCTCTTATCCCCTCCAACCTCTCTCTCTCCAACCCCCCCTCTCTCTCTCTCTCCTCTCTCTGCTCCCAGTTCCCCTCCTCCTTTCAGTGTTTTGTGTCCAATTTTTATGAGGTTGAGATGCAATATTAATAAGGGAGGCAGCATATTTACTGAGATGTCCTGGGGAGGCTATTTAACTTACTGGGTCAATGGTGCTTCGAAGCAGAAAACACACACCTTCACTCAGATTTTGACCATGTAAATATCTCTCTGATACAATATAATTTGCATCCAGGAACACCCTTTAAGCAATGTCTGAGGTGATAATGTGGCTATAATATGCTACTGCAAGACAAATGACCATATGAGGTTTATGTTCATTAATACAGTACCTATAGCTATTGGTACTGTATGTACCTGGGTTTGGCTTTGAGTATACAATGGTGTTGTCCATCAAAATTGCCAATTCATAACTTGACATGCTAAGAAAAGCTTCCATCCAGGAAGTCCTCATTATATTATCTCTTCCAATACAGCGTTTAATAACCATATTTTCCCATAATGAGAATTACAGAATCATCACAGAATCATCACTTTATGTGTGACAATACATTCTCTTGAGGCATAACAGATTTCAAGAAGTAAAACGGAATTGTTTGTGCGTCCCAAACGCCACCATACACCCTATATAGTGCACTGCTTTTGACCAGAGCCCTATGGGTCCCAGTTCCCTATGGGCCGTATAAACCCTATGGGTTCTGGTCCAAAGTAAAGGACCACATAGAGAATAGGGTGCCATTTGGGACCAAGTCATTGTTGTCCCTTGGCTTTCACTAATACCTGCAACTTAAAAAGACCAAAAAAACAAGATAATAGGATTTGAAGCCTGGCAAACTGTAATGTTCTCTGGAGAGTTTCCCTGGTCACTTGTTATTAGATACTCTCAGATGGATTGCCTCTGACGTTCACAGTGTCATACAAAGACCTGCATACTTTACATTTTGCTTTCGTTCTGGTTATCTCAATATTTGCCATTATACATTCTGTACATAACTCTCTCCGAGACAGTGCCTTTAATGTGAATTAACATTGAGCATAACCTCAGAAATGTTCCAGCCTACACCTGAGATAATATACAGACAATTGTCCCTGATGGTATATGACAGATATGGTGGCCTTTGTTAAAACTAAACAGGAAGTGCTCTACCTTCTGTATACATGACATTATAATGTGATCTAGCTCACGTTGTGATTGAGTACATTATTATAATATAGCAGAAACAGTAGCCTATGTTAAACTACAGGCGGGCAATCCCCTGTACTGTAGAGTATGCATTACATTATCAGGCAATCTAGTTCAGAGAAAATGACAAATTATTCAAGACAGGGCCTGAATAATGCTGCGGTTTAATAGGAGCTGAAGCCCCAGGGGCCCAAGCCCGTAGGGGGCCCAAGCCCGTAGGGGGCCCAAGCCGGTAGGGGGCCCAAGCCCGTAGGGGGCCCAAGCCCGTAGGGGGACCAAGCCCGTAGGGGACCAAGCCCGTAGGGGGCCCAAGACCGTAGGGGACCCAAGCTGGTAGGGGGCCCAAGGCCGTAGGGGGCCCAAGCCCGTAGGGGGCCCAAGACCGTAGGGGGCCCAAGCCCGTAGGGGGCCCAAGCCGGTAGGGGGCCCAAGGCCGTAGGGGGACCAAGCCCGTAGGGGGCCCAAGCTGGTAGGGGGCCCAAGGCCGTAGGGGGACCAAGCCCGTAGGGGGACCCAAGCCCGTAGGGGGCCCAAGCCCGTAGGGGGCCCAAGCCCGTAGGGGGCCCAAGACCATAGATATAAAAACATTTTTACTGCAACCACCAATCACAGGAGCTTGCTCTCAATGAGTGTAGATAGCCTGCTGCCGATCTGCTAATCATCAGATGTGGGGAGGAGAGGAGGTAGGTGGCCCACATGGGTAACTGGGGGGCCGTGTCTTGGTTGGGTAACTGATTCACGGCCGACCTTAGCTTTTTGGGGGCCCTAAATCACTTCAGTCGACAGGTATTTTTACATATCAGTTAACCACATTACATGTTATGGCAATCTGTCGGTCGATGACACAGTCGATGACGTTGCACGCAACCATTGGTTGAGCAGGGGAGTACGACCTCATTCAAATTATTTGATTGTCTTGTCCTCACATGAGCCAATCAATTTCCACACTGACTGCACAGTAACAACACAGACTAGCTAGTGAGAAATAAATTACATCACCAAAACAAATAACCAGCAGATCACACTCCTAAAATAAGTATTTTTTACTTCTTATATCAAAATATGTCTTGTCTCAACAATATAGGCTGTCAGCTGTATGGTGAATAAGAAATGTTAGTCGAACAGAATTACAGTGAATAAGAAATGTGATTGAGTCAGAATTAAAGTGAATAAGAAATGTGATTGAGTCAGAATTAAGGTGAATAAGAAATGTGATTGAGTCAGAATTAAAGTGAATAAGAAATGTGATTGGATCAGAGTTATGGAGAATAAGAAATGTGATTGAATCAGAGTTATGGTGAATAAGAAATGTGATTGGATCATAATTATGGTGAAAAATAACTGTTATTGGGTCAGAATTATGGCTGCTAGTGGTCAAGAAATCCTACTTAGGCCTACTCCTTTGTTATATTTGTTATATGCCATCTGGGTGTGGCAGGTAGCCTACCGGTTAAGAGAATGGAGCATTGAAAGGTCACAGGTTCATATCCCCGAGTTGACTAGGTGAACAATCTGTCAATGTTCCCTTGAGCAAGGCACTTAACCCTAATTGCTCCTGTAAGTTGCTCTGTATAAGAGCGTCTGTATTTACATTAAACCTTTTTGCTCGTATATATCTATGTACTGTACAACAAACATTATATATTTAAAAAAAAACATCTACAGGATTGGTGGGTCCCCTGCGGGACAATTCACAGGACATAGACATATCTGATGTTGGCAGAAAGCTTAAATTCTTGTTAATCTAACTGCACTGTCCAATTTACAGTAGCTATTACAGTGAAAGAATAGCATGCTATTGTTTTGAGGAGAGTGCACACGTTTGAACATGAAAAGTTATTAATTAACAAATTAGGCACATTTGGGCAGTCTTGATACAACATTTTGAACAGAAATGCAATTGTTCATTGGATCAGATTAAAACTTTGCACATACATCGCTGCCATCTAGTGCCCAATATTTAAATTGCACCTGGGCTGGAATAATACATTATGGACTTTCTCTTGCATTTCAAAGATGATGGTACAAAACAAATAAAATAAATTGTAGTTTTTTTCTTTGTATTATCTTTTACCAGATCTAATGCATTATATTCTCGTACATTCCTTTCACATTTCCATAAACTTAAGTGTTTCCTTTCAAATGGTACCAAGAAAATGCATATCCTTGCTTCAGGGCCTGAACTACAGGCAGTTAGATTTGGGTACGTCATTTTAGGAGAAAATTGGAAAAAAAGGGGCTGATCCTTAAGATGTTTTTAAAGAATTTGTTACATAGTCATTTAGCAGATAATTTGGGTTCTTAATAGTGCCAACTGTTGTCAAAAGGGGTTTGGTAAATACATTTGATTGATTCAATGGTTGACTGATCGATTGGATTATTTATTATTAATAATCAAATGTAAATTGAATGGAATCTTTTGTTTCCATTCTATTCTATTGTATTCTATTATATTCTATTCTATTCAATCCTATTCTAGGCTAATCATGTTCATGTGTGTGTGTCACTGTGGTAACGGTCTGAAATACTATGCATATTTCTGAATGATTATTTTCCACTAGGCTGCTGCTTAATGTCAGACTAGTTTTGAGAACGGTGGAAATAAGGTGGAGAGCCAATTTGGGGCGGAGTGATTCCAGGCGCTCCCTCCCTCCCTCTCTCCCACTCAGGCCAGTGGAGTGGAGGAGAATTCATTCCTAAAGGGCTGGCTCCTCGGACACAGCTCAAAGACGTAGGAGACATTTGTGTGCGTCTCGGGGAAAGAGAGAGAGAGAGAGAGAGAGAGAGAAAGAGAAAGAGAAAGAGAGGGAGAGAGCTTGCTAAATGAGTGTAGACCTCTCTAGCTGATCCGGGAGGTTGTTCTGCCACTTAGCCCGTCATGTGATTGCCCTGGGTATGTTATCCTTCGGTTTTTCCTTTCTTTTTTTTGTTTTGTTGTTGGTTAACTTGATTTTCAGAAGCAGCCAACCTACAACCGCAGAGAAGCCCAAGTAGGCTAAGACTTGTAAATCATTTTATTTTATTAGGGTAGGCTAGGACTTGTAAATCATTTTGTTTTATTAGGGTAGGCTAGGGCTTCTGCGTCCCAAAAGGGTGGTGGACCCGAACACAAGCTTCCTGTGGAGACTCACTACCATCTAGCAAAGACAACAGACTATACTTGTTGGAGACGTCCAGAGAAGGAGAGCCTATCCCTTTACCGCTGGTTCTTCTTTTTTCAGTCCTTCTACAAAAGAAGAGGGATTTCAAGGAATATAATATATGCACCGATTTAAAAAAGGTCAGTTCCTGATATAAGGGTTTCATATTTCAAACAAAACAAAACCAATCTGTGCTCCTGTCTTGTATGTGGGGTGATGTTTCTTGGATCTACTGATCTAGTCTGCCGGCTGTGTCAGGGAAAGTGTTTGGAGAATAAGGCATAACGCTGAAGGAGAAGGGACAGCGATATTTCTTAGTCTCCCTTCTGTGGATACAAATATGAGAGGACGGGCAAGTCAACATACGATTTTGACTTTTTGAGATACACATTTTAGCTAAGCAAACTATGTGAATTCTGTGAATGCCATCGGGTAAGTGTATATATATATATATATATATATACGGATATCTAATTCGTGCATGTCTTTTAGCTAGAGAACGGTAAAACTTGGCCAAGCCATAGCCAGATATGTGTCTGTAGCTATCTGGTGTTGTGTGAGCTGGGTCGTCCACGGTAGCTGGCTGTTTAACGCCTCCTGTTCTGCCTGTTTCTTCTGTTTCGGACCTCACCGTTTCGCCCACGGTTTCGCTCACGGTTTCGCCCTTCGCAGCTGCTGCTGTTAGTCACGTCGCTGCTGGCCGGTTCATGGCTTTCCAAACCGGGCTAAAAACAGGTGCATATGTGCAAGGACATATGTGGTGACTCTGTTGGAGATTGTTGGAGATGGTATGCGTTAACGTGTACTGTTGGTTTACTATTTATTTAAGCCGATTATCGTCGGTTTCTATGGTGTTACTACAGTTATATTGCTATCCCGCTTAATTACTAGGACTGTACAGTGAGATTTGCAAGGTGAAGTTATGTCTAGCGATATAACTTTTTGTTATTTCAGCATTTATTTATTGCGTTTCTACTTTTCATGGCCTGCCTTGGAAATGTTGTTTACACATAGCCTACTACTATACAGCTAATAGTTTATTACATCTCATTACAGTAACCATTCATTATATCATGCTACGTTAGATTAGCTGAGTACACTCATGAATACTTTTTCCCCCATTTTCTTAACCTGGTTCCTATGAATAAATCCTACTAGTTGATTTTATTCTAGCCAGTGTTATTGCACTATAGCCACCGATTTGCTGAAAACATTTTACAAGGTGGCTAGATCCAGGTCCACATTATGGCAGGCTAGTGAAGCCAGTAGCTATTTATTTCATGTAGGTTACAGCTATTTGTTTTCGGTGCATTTGCACACATGTGCTTTTTTTCTTGCGTTGTAAGAGAACAGTTGGGGGGGTCCAATTTGGTTAGGTTGAATACAAAAACTAAAAATGAGTCAGGATGCGTTAGATTCTGTGCATCACCGACCGCACTGTAACATTTTACTGCAATCTTCAATGTAACGCAGTTATCTCTTACCACTACTGTTTAATTCACATCAAAACCCCACACGGTTTGGTTCAATAATAAAAGTGTGTTTTAATATTTGACTCACGTCCCTCTTCTCCATGGAGACGTTTGAAACCTTCCAGCTGGGGGGGAATCTCTAATCTCTGTATGGCTTTCTCTCCATGTGAAGACAGACAACCATATGTCAGGGAAACATTTAGGAACAGGACGACCACACTTTCATTCTTTAGAAACACATTTTGGTTTCAATATGTTTGTGTGGTCCTTTAAAAAAAAAAAATGTTTTCTTGATAACATCACACTTGTTTTCTTGTTAATCTTTCGAGGTATTTGTGTGTGAGTCTGTGGTATTTTTTACGTGACCTATCCGAGTGTTTTCCCCTGAGGTGCACTATAAACACTTAGGAATATAAATCCATTTGTGTTTTTTTTCTTCATGTGTTAACACCCAATAGACCATTGTATGTTTGTTTATTGTTCTGATTCACTGGGAGGTGTTATTCATAGCCCATTTAGTCATAGATACTTGAAACCTTGGCGGTTTGCCTGTTAGGAGTGGCACTGCATTCTGAAGCTTAAGCTGTTTCTAATGAAGCATTATAAACTGGGTGGTTCAAGCTCTGAATGCTGATTTGACCGACAGCTGTGGTATATCAGACCGTATACCATGGGTATGACAAAACATTTTACTTTTTACTTCTCTAATTACTTTAGTAACCAGTTTATAATAGCAATAAGACACCACAGGGGTTTAAAATAAGGCCCGAGAGAGTGTGGTGTATGGCCAAGGGGCTGTCCTTACCCACAATGCAATGTGGAGTGCCTGGATACAGCCCTTAGCCGTGGTATATTGGCCATATACCACAAACCCCCAAAGGTGCCTTATTGCTATTATAAACTGGTTACCAACGTTATTAGAGCAGTAAAAAAATCAATAAAAATAAAAGTGTTTTGTCATACCAATGGTATACGGTCTGATATACCATGTCTACGGCTGTCAGCCAATCAGCATTCAAGGCTTGGGCTTGGAAAAACCCAGTTTTATAATAATGGACAACAGCAGTGACATATTGAGCCGCTTTTGGCCGAATTCCCCAACAGTCGGATGTTCCCGGGTTTCCAGGGGAAATGGAGAGAGCATGTGACTTCACTTCCTCTTTCGGACGTTAATTAACAACGTGACGCCATAGATGATCCGTTATATTAACCAGATGCTGTAGCGGCCGATTATAACAATTCAAGTAAATATCTTCAAAAAAACGGAAGGCAACTGGGAAGAGGTAAGATCAGGTGGGACCATTCTAGCCAATGAGAGGGCAGATACGTGTGTGTGTGTGTGAACAATGGGTACAACGGCTTCCATTAGTTACTCCAGTCACAAAGTCAAAATTGGTTATGTATTGTAAAAATTAATGAAAACAAAACATTTTACTTCTTGTTCTTAATGGTTAGGGTTAGGCATAAGGTTAGCAGTGTGGTTAAGGTTAGAGTTAGGTTTAAAATTACCATTTTTAAGAAGATAAATAGTAGAAATAGGCGGGGTTTCTGAGTTTGTGACTGTGGTAACAAGTGACAACCAGGCACAACTCTGATATAAAGTGTTATTATTTTCTCCAAGTTTCCAGGATGTAACATGTCCTACTTATACACCGTAACATCCTAATCATTACCAATATTCTATTAGCTCAAATAAGTCACACGTAGCAAATAAGCCATACCTTTTTTTTTTTTTTTTTTTGGTTAACCAAATTCGACACTCTCATTGACCTCCATACAAAAAACTCCTTATTTGGTGAGTGAAAAAAAAAAAATGGCGACACTTCCATCTTAACTCCTCCTCCACATTTACTGGATTGGTTAAACAATGCAGAAGAGAAACTCCCCCCCCACAGTTTTATTTCTTCTTCTCCTTATCGTCAAGACCAGTATGTAGGTGATATATTTTCAGGTGTTTCTTTTATATTTGCTACGCTAGGTTACATATTGAGAGACAAGAGGTTTATACAATTATGTCCTCTTGTCCTATTTTCAAATGGGTTGTTTTAAAAATAATAATGTTTTGTGGCTCTCCACTTTCGGTGTTTTTGTTTTTTTTACATCTTGAAACAAGATAATATATTTAGTTTGATTTGGTTTGGTCATTCATTTCTATGCCTTTGCTATTTGATGAGACAACATTGATGTAGTACCTCAGAGAGCTGCTCTGTAATTAAATAATCAATGGAAAGTGCTTTTAGTAGTGACTTGGAATGCATTCTGAACACTGAAAACAATGCACAAGTCCACAAACGGCACCCTCTTCCCTTTACAACACATAGGGGGCTCTGGTCAAATGTAGTGCTTTATGTAGTAGGGAATAGACTGCCGTTCGGACCACAATAAATGTCTCACTTGCACACAGATTAGTAGTATCTCCTCTCCATGACCCTAATGCATCATGTAGTAGTATAGTAGTATCTCCTCTCCATGACCCTAATACATCATGTATTAATATAGTAGTATCTCCACTCCATGACCCTAATACATCATGTAGTAATATAGTAGTACTACCTCTCCATGACCCTAATACATCATGTAGTAGTATCTCCTCTCCATGACCCTAATACATCATGTATTAATATAGTAGTATCTCCACTCCATGACCCTAATACATCATGTAGTAATATAGTAGTACTACCTCTCCATGACCCTAATACATCATGTAGTAATATAGTAGTACTACCTCTCCATGGCCCTAATACATCATGTAGTAATATAGTAGTACTACCTCTCCATGGCCCTAATACATCATGTAGTAATATACTAGTACTACCTCTCCATGGCCCTAATACATCATGTAGTAATATAGTAGTACCATCTCTCCATGACCCTAATACATCATGTAGTAATATAGTAGTACTACCTCTCCATGACCCTAATACATCATGTAGTAATATAGTAGTACCATCTCTCCATGACCCTAATACATCATGTAGTAATATAGTAGTACTACCTCTCCATGACCCTAATACATCATGTAGTAATATAGTAGTACTACCTCTCCATGACCCTAATACATCATGTAGTAATATAGTAGTACTACCTCTCCATGACCCTAATACATCATGTAGTAATATAGTAGTACTACCTCTCCATGACCCTAATACATCATGTAGTAATATAGTAGTACTACCTCTCCATGACCCTAATACATCATGTAGTAATATAGTAGTACTACCTCTCCATGACCCTAATACATCATGTAGTAATATAGTAGTACTACCTCTCCATGACCCTAATACATCATGTAGTAATATAGTAGTACTACCTCTCCATGACCCTAATACATCATGTAGTAATATAGTAGTACTACCTCTCCATGACCCTAATACATCATGTAGTAATATAGTAGTACTACCTCTCCATGACCCTAATACATCATGTAGTAATATAGTAGTACTACCTCTCCATGACCCTAATACATCATGTAGTAATATAGTAGTACTACCTCTCCATGACCCTAATACATCATGTAGTAATATAGTAGTACTACCTCTCCATGACCCTAATACATCATGTAGTAATATAGTAGTACTACCTCTCCATGACCCTAATACATCATGTAGTAATATAGTAGTACTACCTCTCCATGACCCTAATACATCATGTAGTAATATAGTAGTACTACCTCTCCATGACCCTAATACATCATGTAGTAATATAGTAGTACTACCTCTCCATGACCCTAATACATCATGTAGTAATATAGTAGTACTACCTCTCCATGGCCCTAATACATCATGTAGTAATATACTAGTACTACCTCTCCATGACCCTAATACATCATGTAGTAATATAGTAGTACTACCTCTCCATGGCCCTAATACATCATGTAGTAATATACTAGTACTACCTCTCCATGGCCCTAATACATCATGTAGTAATATAGTAGTACTACCTCTCCATGGCCCTAATACATCATGTAGTAATATAGTAGTACCATCTCTCCATGACCCTAATACATCATGTAGTAATATAGTAGTACTACCTCTCCATGACCCTAATACATCATGTAGTAATATAGTAGTACTACCTCTCCATGACCCTAATACATCATGTAGTAATATAGTAGTACCATCTCTCTATGACCCTAATACATCATGTAGTAATATAGTAGTACCATCTCTCTATGACCCTAATACATCATGTAGTAATATAGTAGTACTACCTCTCCATGACCCTAATACATCATGTAGTAATATAGTAGTACTACCTCTCCATGACCCTAATACATAATGTAGTAATCATCACCTCCTTTTATTTCTCTGTGAGCGGTAGCAGCTGTCGTCTTGTTTTATCTCCCTGTGAGCGGTAGCAGCTGTCGTCTTGTTTTATCTCCCTGTGAGCGGTAGCAGCTGTCGTCTTGTTTTATCTCCCTGTGAGCGGTAGCAGCTGTCATCTTGTTTTATCTCCCTGTGAGCGGTAGCAGCTGTCGTCTTGTTTTATCTCCCTGTGAGCGGTAGCAGCTGTCGTCTTGTTTTATCTCCCTGTGAGCGGTAGCAGCTGTCGTCTTGTTTTATCTCCCTGTGAGCGGTAGCAGCTGTCTTCTGAGGCAGCACCACTTTCTCCATGCGTCCCAAATGCCACCCTATTCCCAATATAGTGCACTACTTTTGAACAGGGCCCCCGTCTAAAGTAGTGCACCATATACGATATAGGGTGCTATTTGGATCACTGCCTCTGTCTGCTGAAGTACACACAGGGCTGTGTAATAGTCCACACTTCAGCTGCAGCAGTCGTCTGGATCCTAACCTACACGTTCCTGCTCTGTTGCCTGTAAATAACCTGCGGTGGGTTGTCTTAAAGGGTATGGGAAAAGGTTTAGGAGCGAGTCATGCATGCCCCTTTAATGATCAGTCTGCAGTGTTGCAGTGAAGCAACAAAGTTACTGGATACAGAAGGAAAAGAAGGGAGATTCAGACTTTTCAGTAGGAAAGTGAAGCAATAGCATCAAATGTAGTTCCACATGTAGTAATGTGTAAATACTGGCATCCCTCTTCTCCTAGTCTTTTCAGAACAGAAAGTTGTACAACTTTCGTAAAAGGTTGAAAGGTACCGTAGCTGTGTTCTTCCAACTAAAAGGGTTCCTTGAGGGTTATTTTGTTGGGTAAAAAAAAAAGGTTTTCTGACCCACAGGCACAAGCAAACGAACACTTTATATAATAACATAATAGTGGGTTCTTATATTTGTCAGATTCCGCAAATGTACAAGTGTGTAGTCTTCCCTGTGGCTCAGTTGGTAGAGCTTGGTGTTTGCACCGCCAGCATGGTGTGAACAACGGCAGGGTTGTGGGTTCGATTCCCACGGGGGGCCAGTACAAAAAAAAAAAAAAAAATGCATGAAATGGTGTGAAATGTATGTATTCACTACTGTAAGTCGCTCTGGGTAAGAGCGTCTGCTAAATTACTAAAATGTATTCATATGTTTGTGTGAATTAGAAATGTTTTGTTTGTTTGTTGCATGTACAACCTCTCCCTGAGACGCCCTCGGAGAGTGGGGAGACTGCCAGGGTCTGCCATTGTCAATGGCAACCCTTGAGCAATTAGGGTTAGGCCTAAGTGCCTTTTCTCGAGTGCATATCGACAGATTCTCGGTTACTGGTCTAACGCTCTAACCGCTAGGCTACCTGCCACCTTGATGGTTCTAGGTAAAACAGGTTGTATTGATTTTAAAAGGAGGATTTAAACTAGACTTCTATAGGGAAAAGGCCAGTTCTGTACAGACTGTTAGGATAGGACTAGTTCTGTAGGTTAGGATGGGACTGGTTCTGTACAGACTGTTAGGATGGGACTAGTTCTGTACAGACTGTTAGGATGAGACTGGTTCTGTAGGTTATGATGGGACTAGTTCTGTACAGACTGTTAGGATGGGACTGGTTCTGTAGGTTAGGATGGGACTAGTTCTGTACAGACTGTTAGGATGGGACTAGTTCTGTAGGTTAGGATGGGACTGGTTCTGTACAGACTGTTAGGATGGGACTAGTTCTGTACAGACTGTTAGGATGAGACTGGTTCTGTAGGTTATGATGGGACTAGTTCTGTACAGACAGTTAGGATGGGACTAGTTCTGTAGGTTAGGATGGGACTGGTTCTGTACAGACTGTTAGGATGGGACTGGTTCTGTAGGATAGGATGGGACTGGTTCTGTAGGTTAGGATGGGACTGGTTCTGTACAGACTGTTAGGATGGGACTGGTTCTGTACAGACGGTTAGGATGGGACTAGTTCTGTAGGTTAGGATGGGACTGGTTCTGTACAGACTGTTAGGATGGGACTGGTTCTGTACAGACTGTTAGGATGGGACTGGTTCTGTACAGACGGTTAGGATGGGACTGGTTCTGTACAGACTGTTAGGATGGGACTGGTTCTGTAGGTTAGGATGGGACTGGTTCTGTACAGACTGTTAGGATGGGACTGGTTCTGTAGGTTAGGATGGGACTGGTTCTGTACAGACTGTTAGGATGGGACTAGTTCTGTAGGTTAGGATGGGACTGGTTCTGTAGGTTAGGATGGGACTGGTTCTGTACAGACTGTTAGGATGGGACTAGTTCTGTAGGTTAGGATGGGACTGGTTCTGTACAGACTGTTAGGATGGGACTGGTTCTGTACAGACTGTTAGGATGGGACTGGTTCTGTACAGACTGTTAGGATGGGACTGGTTCTGTAGGTTAGGATGGGACTGGTTCTGTAGGTTAGGATGGGACTAGTTCTGTACAGACTGTTAGGATGGGACTGGTTCTGTAGGTTAGGATGGGACTGGTTCTGTACAGACGGTTAGGATGGGACTGGTTCTGTAGGTTAGGATGGGACAGGTTCTGTAGGTTAGGATGGGACTGGTTCTGTACAGACAGTTAGGATGGCTCTGGTTCTGTACAGACTGTTAGGATGGGACTGGTTCTGTAGGTTAGGATAGGACTGGTTCTGTAGGTTAGGATGGGACTGGTTCTGTACAGACGGTTAGGATGGGACTAGTTCTGTAGGTTAGGATGGGACTGGTTCTGTACAGACGGTTAGGATGGGACTGGTTCTGTAGGTTAGGATGGGACTAGTTCTGTACAGACTGTTAGGATGGGACTGGTTCTGTACAGACTGTTAGGATGGGACTGGTTCTGTAGGTTAGGATGGGACTGGTTCTGTAGGTTAGGATGGGACTGGTTCTGTACAGACTGTTAGGATGGGACTAGTTCTGTAGGTTAGGATGGGACTGGTTCTGTACAGACGGTTAGGATGGGACTGGTTCTGTACAGACTGTTAGGATGGGACTAGTTCTGTAGGTTAGGATGGGACTGGTTCTGTAGGTTAGGATGGGACTGGTTCTGTAGGTTAGGATGGGACTAGTTCTTTACAGACTGTTAGGATGGGACTGGTTCTGTACAGACTGTTAGGATGGGACTGGTTCTGTACAGACTGTTAGGATGGGACTAGTTCTGTAGGTTAGGATGGGACTGGTTCTGTACAGACGGTTAGGATGGGACTGGTTCTGTACAGACTGTTAGGATGGGACTAGTTCTGTAGGTTAGGATGGGACTGGTTCTGTAGGTTAGGATGGGACTGGTTCTGTAGGTTAGGATGGGACTGGTTCTGTAGGTTAGGATGGGACTAGTTCTGTACAGACTGTTAGGATGGGACTGGTTCTGTAGGTTAGGATGGGACTGGTTCTGTACAGACTGTTAGGATGGGACTGGTTCTGTACAGACTGTTAGGATGGGACTAGTTCTGTACAGACTGTTAGGATGGGACTAGTTCTTTACAGACTGTTAGGATGGGACTGGTTCTGTACAGACTGTTAGGATGGGACTAGTTCTGTAGGTTAGGATGGGACTGGTTCTGTACAGACTGTTAGGATGGGACTGGTTCTGTACAGACTGTTAGGATGGGACTGGTTCTGTACAGACTGTTAGGATGGGACTAGTTCTGTAGGTTAGGATGGGACAGGTTCTGTACAGACTGTTAGGATGGGACTGGCTCTGTAGGTTAGGATGGGACTGGTTCTGTACAGACTGTTAGGATGGGACTAGTTCTGTAGGTTTGGATGGGACTGGTTCTGTACAGACGGTTAGGATGGGACTGGTTCTGTACAGACTGTTAGGATGGGACTGGTTCTGTACAGACTGTTAGGATGGGACTAGTTCTGTAGGTTAGGATGGGACTGGTTCTGTAGGTTAGGATAGGACTGGTTCTGTAGGTTAGGATGGGACTAGTTCTGTAGGTTAGGATGGGACTGGTTCTGTACAGACTGTTAGGATGGGACTGGTTCTGTAGGTTAGGATGGGACTGGTTCTGTAGGTTAGGATGGGACTGGTTCTGTACAGACTGTTAGGATGGGACTGGTTCTGTACAGACTGTTAGGATGGGACTGGTTCTGTAGGTTAGGATGGGACTGGTTCTGTACAGACGGTTAGGATGGGACTGGTTCTGTAGGTTAGGATGGGACTGGTTCTGTAGGTTAGGATGGGACAGGTTCTGTAGGTTAGGATGGGACTGGTTCTGTACAGACAGTTAGGATGGCTCTGGTTCTGTACAGACTGTTAGGATGGGACTAGTTCTGTAGGTTAGGATGGGACTGGTTCTGTACAGACTGTTAGGATGGGACTGGTTCTGTACAGACTGTTAGGATGAGACTGGTTCTGTAGGTTAGGATGGGACTAGTTCTGTACAGACGGTTAGGATGGGACTAGTTCTGTAGGTTAGGATGGGACTGGTTCTGTACAGACTGTTAGGATGGGACTAGTTCTCTAGGTTAGGCTGGGACTGGTTCTGTACAGACTGTTAGGATGGGACTGGTTCTGTAGGTTAGGATGGGACTAGTTCTGTACAGACTGTTAGGATGGGACTAGTTCTGTAGGTTAGGCTGGGACTGGTTCTGTACAGACTGTTAGGATGGGACTGGTTCTGTACAGACGGTTAGGATGGGACTGGTTCTGTACAGACGGTTAGGATGGGACCTGTTTCTGTAGGTTAGGATGGGACAGGTTCTGTAGGTTAGGATGGGACTGGTTCTGTAGGTTAGGATGGGACTAGTTCTGTACAGACTGTTAGGATGGGACTGGTTCTGTACAGACGGTTAGGATGGGACTGGTTCTGTACAGACTGTTAGGATGGGACTGGTTCTGTAGGTTAGGATGGGACTGGTTCTGTACAGACGGTTAGGATGGCTCTGGTTCTGTACAGACGGTTAGGATGGGACTGGTTCTGTAGGTTAGGATGGGACTAGTTCTGTACAGACGGTTAGGATGGGACTAGTTCTGTACAGACGGTTAGGATGGGACTGGTTCTGTAGGTTAGGATGGGACTGGTTCTGTACAGACTGTTAGGATGGGACTAGTTCTGTACAGACGGTTAGGATGGGACTAGTTCTGTAGGTTAGGATGGGACTGGTTCTGTACAGACTGTTAGGATGGGACTGGTTCTGTACAGACTGTTAGGATGGGACTGGTTCTGTACAGACGGTTAGGATGGGACTGGTTCTGTAGGTTATGATGGGACTAGTTCTGTACAGACTGTTAGGATGGGACTGGTTCTGTACAGACTGTTAGGATGGGACTGGTTCTGTAGGTTAGGATAGGACTGGTTCTGTAGGTTAGGATGGGACTAGTTCTGTACAGACTGTTAGGATGGGACTAGTTCTGTACAGACTGTTAGGATGGGACTAGTTCTGTACAGACGGTTAGGATGGGACTGGTTCTGTACAGACGGTTAGGATGGGACTGGTTCTGTACAGACGGTTAGGATAGGACTGGTTCTGTAGGTTAGGATGGGACTAGTTCTGTACAGACGGTTAGGATGGGACTGGTTCTGTACAGACGGTTAGGATGGGACTGGTTCTGTAGGTTAGGATGGGACTGGTTCTGTAGGTTAGGATGGGACTAGTTCTGTAGGTTAGGATGGGACTGGTTCTGTAGGTTAGGATGGGTCTAGTTCTGTACAGACTGTTAGGATGGGACTGGTTCTGTAGGTTAGGATGGGACTGGTTCTGTACAGACTGTTAGGATGGGACTGGTTCTGTACAGACTGTTAGGATGGGACTGGTTCTGTACAGACTGTTAGGATGGGACTAGTTCTGTAGGTTAGGATGGGACTAGTTCTGTACAGACGGTTAGGATGGGACTGGTTCTGTACAGACGGTTAGGATGGGACTAGTTCTGTAGGTTAGGATGGGACAGGTTCTGTACAGACTGTTAGGTTGGGACTGGTTCTGTACAGACGGTTAGGATGGGACTGGTTCTGTATAGACTGTTAGGCTACTCTTTAGAAGATCTCTAAGGAAGCTGAATCAGCACATTGAAGTCTCTTGAGATCATCAGCTCCAATTGCAGGGTTGGGACGATACCAATATTGCGATTCTCGTTAGTATCGTAGCAAGGAAACAAAACACGAAGCGAACGTGACTTATTTAGGAAAACAGTAGGGCTGGGAATTTGCCAGGGACGTCACGATTCTATATGTATTGTGATTGTCACGATTCTATATGTATTGTGATTGTCACGATTCTATATGTATTGTGATTGTCACGATTCTATATGTATTGTGATTGTCACGATTCTATATGTATTGTGATTGTCACGATTCTATATGTATTGTGATTGTCACAATTCTATATGTATTGCGATTCGATACTGTGATTTCATTGCGATTCGGTGTTCCAAACATGCATGTATTGCTCACCATATGTCTGCTGCAGAGGGACAAGAGAGAGTCATGAGAAGATGATCAATCATGGCAATAAAATGGCTGTAAACAAATTGTCTCCCTATTTTAAAAAGAAGCTGGAGAACAAGCTATGAAGGAAAAAATGCTGGAGTTTTGGTACAGCCAACTATCACAAAAATAATATTGAGATATTGTCAAAACGATACAATATATTGTCAAAAATGATATCCTGAGATATAACTATATACGTCCCCCGTCCCCCCGTCCTCGTTCGCCCCCCGTCCGTCCCCGTCCCCGTCCCCGTCCCAGTCCCCCCGTCCTCGCCCCCCCGTCCCCTTCGTCCCCGTCCCCTTCGTCCCCGTCCCAGTCCCCCGTCCTCGCCTCCCCGTCCCCTTCGTCCCCGTCCCCGTCCCAGTCCCCCGTCCTCGCCTCCCCCGTCCCCTTCGTCCCCTTCGTCCCCTTCGTCCCCTTCGTCCCCTGTCCCAGTCCCCCGTCCCCGTCCCCCCCCGTCAAAGAAAAACAGCTCTAATGTTGGAAGCAGACATCATTCTATTGTCAGCCAGAGTCAAATGCATGTCTTTTCCATGCTACAGCACACAATATTTTACATCATACAGCTGGTTTTTAAAGGAACGAATAGTTTCATCTGCTTCATGTTTTTCATTTTAGCCATGGGGGGACAGAAATAGCGTGATACTTCTATTGTCCTATCCCTACTGGTTTGTTTCTCAAGGCTTAATGTAAACATGTTGTTTACTTTGTACTGTAGGCTAAACACTTTATGGGCAAGGCATTTTATAGATTATTTTTTCTTTTTTCTCTCTGCTAATCAATATTTCTTAAACATATATTTTTTTTAAATACCTTTTAACTTAGGTTATTCAATACCTTTTTCAAAATGATTCATGGACAGTGTACTTTTTTTTTGTATAGACAGACTAAGTACAAAGGCGGGAGCGATTATTGGCTGAAACGGCAATAGTTTGCATTTCCTCTGGTATTCCAAAACAGTGTGTTCATTGTAGCCGTAAAAGTAGGCTGAGGCCTACTCAACCATAGTTGAGACATCAATCTGACAGAAGGCTTTCTTTGTCTCCCACTTAACAAAAATGTGGATGAAGCATTTTCAGACATCTACAACTGTTCTGTTTTTTTTATGATTCATCCTGCATCTTTTATAGAATAACAAAAGCTACAAAACTCTGAAAGGTCTATTGAAGCGTGCAGCCAACACTCAATCCAACATTTTTTGACGTAAACAATTAGCCTAGCAATTAGGCTAAACTTCCATACTGTATCTGTAAGAAGTGGCAAGTTGTTAAAGCAGAAATATATATGCTGGATCTGTGTTATTCTCGTCTATTGTCGTTGTGTCTGTGTGTAACGTCCTGATTGTGTTTTTAGGAGTCATTATAACCATCTTATCCTATATTATCTGATCTCATAATTCTCTCTATAGATAATCCGCCATAACTAATATTCTTAACTGAGAGCAGCTTTTAGCATTGAGCCTCTGTCAACAGTGACAAGCTCACCAGGAGTCATGTAGCGAGATGCTTAATTCCACAGCACTGCGCAGTCAATGCATAGAGGTGTTCTTTGATGTCTCTGAATGGTCCTGTTTGTTGAAGTGGAGGAGTGTGTGTGTGTGGTGAACTAGATGTCAGGAGAAGGGAGGGGGGGTATCAGGAGAGGGGGGTATCAGGAGGAGGGGGAGGGGTATCAGGAGAGGGGGGTATCAGGAGAGGGGGGTATCAGGAGGAGTGGAAGGGGGGTCAGGAGGAGGGGGAGGGGTATCAGGAGAGGGGGGTATCAGGAGAGGGGGGTATCAGGAGAGGGGGGTATCAGGAGGAGGGGGAGGGGTATCAGCAGAGGGGGGTATCAGGAGAGGGGGGTATCAGGAGGAGGGGGAGGGGTATCAGGAGAGGGGGGTATCAGGAGAGGGGGGTATCAGGAGGAGGGGGAGGGGTATCAGCAGAGGGGGGTATCAGGAGAGGGGGGTATCAGGAGGAGGGGAAGGGGGGTCAGGAGGAGGGGGAGGGGTATCAGCAGAGGGGGGTATCAGGAGAGGGGGGTATCAGGAGGAGGGGAAGGGGGGTCAGGAGGAGGGGGAGGGGTATCAGGAGAGGGGGGTATCAGGAGGGTAGTTGTGTGATTCTGAGCCTGATCTTGAAACCCTGTGGTTAAAAACATTGTTTAGGCCTGTATATTGTTATTACTAGTCAAAATCAAATCAAATCAAATTTATTTTTATATAGCCCTTCGTACATCAGCTGATATTCTCAAAGTGCTGTACAGAAACCCAGCCTAAAACCCCAAACAGCAAGCAAAGCATGTGAAAGAAGCACGGTGGCTAGGAAAAACTCCCTAGGAAAAACTCCCTAGAAAGGCCAAAAACCTAGGAAGAAACCTAGAGAGGAACCAGGCTATGAGGGGTGGCCAGTCCTCTTCTGGCTGTGCAGGGTGGATATTAAAACAGAACATGGTCAAAATGTTAAAATGTTAAAATGTTCATAAATGACCAGCATGGTCAAATAATAATAATCATAGTAGTTGTCGAGGGTGCAACAAGCACGTCCGGTGAACAGGTCAGGGTTCCATAGCCGCAGGCAGAACAGTTGAAACTGGAGCAGCAGCACGGCCAGGTGGACTGGGGACAGCAAGGAGTCATCATACCAGGTAGTCCTGAGGCATGGTCCTAGGGCTCAGGTCCTCCGAGAGAAAGACAGAAAGAGAGAAAGAGAATTAGAGAGAGCATATTTAAATACACACAGGACACCGGATAAGACAAGAGAAATACTCCAGATGTAACAGACTGACCCTAGCCCCCCGACACATAAACTACTGCAGCATAAATACTGGAGGCTGAGTGAAGGTAGCCAAGTGAATGGCCCCTTTTTTTCCCCAACTGTAAAGTTAGGCCTACTTATAAATCAACCGATTTTTAACAACACACTGGCTTATCCAGTCATTATTTAGGCCTATCCATTGGCATTGAGGTGTTTTAACGTAGGCCACCTAGAACAGTTCTGAATGCACCAGCAAACCACATTGATAATGAACTAAAATACCTTTTTTTTAATATCTGGTAGCCTTTAGCATAGAGGAAAGACTTGTTATAATATAGGCCTGTACCAGGTCAGATGTTTCCAGGGCGATGGAGTTCATTTCCTAGTGTGTTCAACATGAAAGGGTGTCTGCCATGTAGGATGATGTATCCCAAATGGCACCTTATTCCCTATATAGTGCACTATTTTCCCTATAGACCCTGGTCAAAAGTAGTGCACTAAATACAGAATAGGTTGTCATTTGGAACGTAAACAAATGACTGGTTTGCCATTTTAAAATGGACTCTTTTTTTCTCCCTTCTTTTTCTCATATCGCAAGATATCCTTATCGCAAGATATCCTTAATCCTTATCGCAAGATATCCTTATCGCAAGATATCCTTAATCCTTATCGCAAGATATCCTTATCGCAAGATATCCTTAATCCTTATCGCAAGATATCCTTATCGCAAGATATCCTTAATCCTTATCGCAAGATATCCTTATCGCAAGATATCCTTAATCCTTATCGCAACATATCCTTATCGCAAGATATCCTTAATCCTTATCTCAAGATATCCTTATCGCAAGATATCCTTAATCCTTATCGCAAGATATCCTTATCGCAAGATATCCTTATCGCAAGATATCCTTAATCCTTATCGCAAGATATCCTTATCGCAAGATATCCTTATCGCAAGATATCCTTAATCCTTATCGCAAGATATCCTTATCGCAAGATATCCTTAATCCTTATCGCAAGATATCCTTATCGCAAGATATCCTTAATCCTTATCGCAACATATCCTTATCGCAAGATATCCTTAATCCTTATCTCAAGATATCCTTATCGCAAGATATCCTTAATCCTTATCGCAAGATATCCTTATCGCAAGATATCCTTAATCCTTATCGCAAGATATCCTTATCGCAAGATATCCTTAATCCTTATCGCAAGATATCCTTATCGCAAGATATCCTTAATCCTTATCGCAAGATATCCTTATCGCAAGCTTTCCTTAATCCTTATCGCAACATATCCTTATCGCAAGATATCCTTAATCCTTATCGCAAGATATCCTTAATCCTTATCGCAAGATATCCTTATCGCAAGATATCCTTATCGCAAGATATCCTTAATCCTTATCGCAAGATATCCTTATCGCAAGATATCCTTATCGCAAGATATCCTTAATCCATATCGCAAGATATCCTTATCGCAAGATGTCCTTATCACATTCAACATGTTGAAACGTCACTCAGCTGTGCGTAAAGTACATTTTTATTAGTTGACTCTCTTGCGGCTGCTTCCGCAAAAACACACCAAGCCCCGCCCCCTGTCACTCAAGCAGCTCAGCTCCTCCTCTTCTCTGTTAGTCACTATCAGTTTGCACGCTGTTCTGTTAGGTCATGCAGTCAACCCGATTTTGGTCCAAACAAGGAACAATGCTGCTTTCATCTTTTGCTTTTTAATAGGCGCGTTCCACACTGCGCCTTAGCCCAGGGCTTAAAGCGAGTGTTCACACTTGTACATTGTAAAGTGGGATAGCACCAACCTTAGCCCAGGGCTTAAAGCGAGTGTTCACACTTGTACATTGTAAAGTGGGATAGCACCAACCTTAGCCCAGGGCTTAAAGCGAGTGTTCACACTTGTACATTGTAAAGTGGGATAGCACCAACCTTAGCCCAGGGCTTAAAGCGAGTGTTCACACTTGTACATTGTAAAGTGGGATAGCACCAACCTTAGCCCAGGGTTCACCCCCCCAACAAAAAAACACGGTGCCAAAATAGCCGGTGTGAAATGGGGGTCGAAAACAACACCTAGAATGCGTCCAATCACCATATGCTGGTGATGGCTGTATGCTGGTGATGGCTGTATGCTGGTGATGGCTGTATGCTGGTGATGGCTGTATGCTGGTGATGGCTGTAATACGTTTTGTGCATTTATTTTGATAAGTCAATTTTATATTATCTAATCCTTCCATTTGAGGACAGAAACCAAAATATTTTAATTTGTGCAATAACATTGGTTGCCATGACTTACAAAAATGGTTGCTATGCAGGCTGGCTAATGTCTTCTCACTTAAAACTAAAGCTACAAACTCAACAGCTGGAAGGGCAGAAAACGCTCCGTTTCCCTCTGTATTCATAGCTTTTGTATTGACATTTTTAATTGGATATATCCATAATAATAATAATAATAATAATACTGTTGCATGATTTCAACCTGGATCACAAAAGTCGATGTCTCATTCGTTCACAGCATTCTCTGTACAGGGGCGAGATCAACATTTTTTTAAAGTGAAACATTGTTTCCGATGTCGGACAGGTAAGACAGCAAGGTTTATACAAACCATCACTGTTGGAAATCAATTGTTAGGCCAGAAGCAGAGGACTTCACGTCTTAATAAATACCTTATTGTTTAGAACATTGGTCACGTTGCAGAGAGAGAATGTTGGTTGCATGTTGTGTTTGTCCGTTATTCTATGGCTTTGGAATACAAGTGTGAATACTTAGCCCAGGGCTAAAGCTTAGCCCAGGGTTAACAAATGCTTGTGTGAACACAAGCTAAGATAGCCCGGTGACAGTCTAGCCTGGGGGATAAGATAGCACGGGGACAGTCTAGCCTGGGGGATAAGCTAGCACAGGGCTAAGCACAATGCGGTGTGAAAAGGCCTAGCGTAAATCATTGTATGTCTAGGATTCCAACAGTTCACCCAAGTGTTTTAATCTAAATTGCAAGTCAAATTGCAATATATATTTTTTTTAAATGGCCCATATCGTGTAACCCTGGATGGACAATGAAGTTATATTCTATTAATGGACCCTTGGTAGGTAGAGTAGTATAGGCCTTGTTTTGTGAACTAGATTTTTGAGAATGTATAAATTTAAAGGTTAAATTAGCTAACCAGCCATGCTTATTCTCTGTTTTTGATAGGGGTAAGCAATGACATCTTCCACCTGGCTAGTGGTATTGAAGACATGAGCCTCTGCTTGTGTCCCAAATGGCGCTGTAAAGTGAAAGTCCCGTTTTGGTACTTTGCCTAGACAATAGAGATGTGGCAGCAGAGGACATGGCTATGCTACTTCTCACAGTTAAACAGCTCTGTTTTCACACTGACCTGTGTCTTTACACTTAAATAGAGGACATGGCTATGCTACTTCTCACAGTTAAACAGCTCTGTTTTCACACTGACCTGTGTCTTTACACTTAAATAGAGGACATGGCTATTCTACTTCTCACAGTTAAACAGCTCTGTTTTCACACTGACCTGTGTCTTTACACTTAAATAGAGGACATTGTTCCTCGTTTTGAGAGCTTTACTTTACTCACTCATTCGTTGTCACCCCCCCCCCCCCCCCCCCCCCCCCCTCAACATACACAGTGGCTATGCACGCGTGAACAGACACGCACATACACACAATCACACACAGTCCTCTATTGGTTCAAACACACTCACACATTGACACAGCCTAAGTAAAGGCTTTCGTCCAGACACACCAGACAGAGAAAGACCCAGCATGCACCATTTTGTCTTCTGTTTAAAAAGAGCTAGTGATAATCCCGTCTTCAGGGGAAGTAGAAAGGAGAGTCTGTGGTGCGACGTTAACAAGCCGACACTCCATCTTAACAACTCCACATTTACTGGATCGGAGAAGGGAACCGGTCGAACGGCGCAGAAGGGAACCGGTCGAACGGCGCAGAAGGGAACCGGTGGAACGGCGCAGAAGGGAACCGGTGGAACGGCGCAGAAGGGAACCGGTGGAACGGCGCAGAAGGGAACCGGTGGAACGGCGCAGAAGGGAACCGGTGGAACGGCGCAGAGGGGAACCGGTGGAACGGCGCAGAGGGGAACCGGTGGAACGGCGCAGAGGGGAACCGGTGGAACGGCGCAGAAGGGAAACGGACCCTAACAGTTATTTATTTTTGTCTCCTCAGGACCAGAAAGAAAGAAACCTCAGATGTTTGTTTTTGTGGGTTTTTTGGGGCCTGTTCTGTCAGGTTAGTGAAGGTCAGACAGAATGGGCCATGTGTTTTACTGTGAAGGCCTCCTCACAGAACACAGACGACAACATGCATTCCTTCAATCAGAGCATCAGTAGTCACAATGCTGCCTGCGATGACTCACCGAACTGCACCACTCAGCGTTAGGTTAAGGCCTTTCTTGCTTACGTTGGAGAGACAGAGTGACGTTCACAGGATTGAAATATCTAGATTGATTTTTCACCTGGCAGAAAGGTGGTCTAATGATGTAATGTTTAAATCTTAGAAAGAGACTAGCCCTGTATAGCTGACTCACACACATTTACTGAAAATAAAGTAGCAACCACGCAACACTAGATTACAGGTCTACCTTCCTCATGGTTGGTCCTTTCTGTGGGTCAACATCTCACCAACGGTTTGGGGGGGGGGTGTAACCTGGAAGCCAGGGCTGGGTTGGGTGTGTAACCTGGAAGCCAGGGCTGGGGTGGGTGTGTAACTAGGAAGCCAGGGCTGGGGTGGGTGTGTAACTAGGAAGCCAGGGCTGGGGTGGGTGTGTAACTAGGAAGCCAGGGCTGGGGTGGGTGTGTAACCTGGAAGCCAGGGCTGGGGTGGGTGTGTAACCTGGAAGCCAGGGCTGGGGTGGGTGTGTAACCTGGAAGCCAGGGCTGGAACTAGGAAGCCAGGGCTGGGGTGGGTGTGTAACTAGGAAGCCAGGGCTGGGGTGGGTGTGTAACTAGGAAGCCAGGGCTGGGGTGGGTGTGTAACTAGGAAGCCAGGGCTGGGGTGGGTGTGTAACCTGGAAGCCAGGGCTGGGGTGGGTGTGTAACCTGGAAGCCAGGGCTGGGGTGGGTGTGTAACCTGGAAGCCAGGGCTGGAACTAGGAAGCCAGGGCTGGGGTGGGTGTGTAACTAGGAAGCCAGGGCTGGGGTGGGTGTGTAACCTGGAAGCCAGGGCTGGGGTGGGTGTGTAACCTGGAAGCCAGGGCTGGGGTGGGTGTGTAACCTGGAAGCCAGGGCTGGGTTGGGTGTGTAACCTGGAAGCCAGGGCTGGGGTGGGTGTGTAACTAGGAAGCCAGGGCTGGGGTGGGTGTGTAACTAGGAAGCCAGGGCTGGGGTGGGTGTGTAACCTGGAAGCCAGGGCTGGGGTGGGTGTGTAACCTGGAAGCCAGGGCTGGGGTGGGTGTGTAACCTGGAAGCCAGGGCTGGAACTAGGAAGCCAGGGCTGGGGTGGGTGTGTAACTAGGAAGCCAGGGCTGGGGTGGGTGTGTAACCTGGAAGCCAGGGCTGGGGTGGGTGTGTAACCTGGAAGCCAGGGCTGGGGTGGGTGTGTAACCTGGAAGCCAGGGCTGGGGTGGGTGTGTAACCTGGAAGCCTGGGCTGGGGTGGGTGTGTAACCTGGAAGCCAGAGCTGGGGTGGGTGTGTAACCAGGAAGCCAGGGCTGGGGTGGGTGCGTAACTAGGAAGCCAGGGCTGGGGTGGGTGCGTAACTAGGAAGCCAGGGCTGGGGTGGGTGCGTAACTAGGAAGCCAGGGCTGGGGTGGGTGCGTAACTAGGAAGCCAGGGCTGGGGTGGGTGCGTAACTAGGAAGCCAGGGCTGGGGTGGGTGCGTAACTAGGAAGCCAGGGCTGGGGTGGGTGCGTAACTAGGAAGCCAGGGCTGGGGTGGGTGCGTAACTAGGAAGCCAGGGCTGGGGTGGGTGCGTAACCTGGAAGCCAAGGCTGGGGTGGGTGTGTAACCTGGAAGCCAGGGCTGGCTGCCAGGCGTGTAACTAGGAAACCAGGGCTGGGGTTGGTGCGTAACTAGGAAGCCAGGGCTGGGGTGGGTGCGTAACTAGGAAGCCAGGGCTGGGGTGGGCGTGTAACTAGGAAGCCAGGGCTGGGGTGGGTGCGTAACTAGGAAGCCAGGGCTGGGGTGGTAGCGTAACTAGGAAGCCAGGGCTGGGGTGGGTGTGTAACTAGGAAGCCAGGGCTGGGGTGGGTGTGTAACTAGGAAGCCAGGGCTGGGGTGGGTGTGTAACCTGGAAGCCAGGGCTGGGGTGGGTGTGTAACCAGGAAGCCAGGGCTGGGGTGGGTGTGTAACTAGGAAGCCAGGGCTGGGGTGGGTGTGTAACTAGGAAGCCAGGGCTGGGGTGGGTGTGTAACCCGGAAGCCAGGGCTGGAACTAGGAAGCCAGGGCTGGGGTGGGTGCGTAACTAGGAAGCCAGGGCTGGGGTGGGTGCGTAACCTGGAAGCCAGGGCTGGGGTGGGTGCGTAACCTGGAAGCCAGGGCTGTGGTGGGTGCGTAACCTGGAAGCCAGGACTGGGGTTGGTGCGTAACTAGGAAGCCAGGGCTGGGGTGGGTGCGTAACTAGGAAGCCAGGGCTGGGGTGGGTGCGTAACTAGGAAGCCAGGGCTGGGGTGGGTGTGTAACCTGGAAGCCAGGGCTGGAACTAGGAAGCCAGGGCTGGGGTGGGTGTGTAACTAGGAAGCCAGGGCTGGGGTGGGTGTGTAACCAGGAAGCCAGGGCTGGCTGCCAGGCACAGTTGAGCTGACCCTGACTCTGGCGACTGAAGCAGCACATCCGATGTGCGACGACAGAGACCTTGTTTGGTTAGTGGCGATAACACGTCAACACCTCAGCTATTATGATGGCTAAGACCGTGGCCACTTTAGTGACACATCACACATCATGTCTGCTTCCCAAATGCGTCCCAGATGTGCCACATCTACAGACAGATGTTCTCTCTTCAACCCTGCCATACATGAAGCATTGTTACAGTAGACCTACTAGCAGAATAACTGTGTAGTCTGTATGCAGCTAAAGGCTATGGTGCTTAGCCTAGCTACATTAGATTTTGTTTTTAGAATGGGTTGTTTTCTCTCTTAATGTTTGTGTCTGTCTGGCACTGAACATTCATTATTGTTTAAAATGATGAACCTACCAGGCTACACGGAGATCGACCTACCAGGCTACACAGAGATCGACCTACCGGGCTGAACGGAGATCGTCCTACCGGGCTGAACGGAGATCGTCCTACCGGGCTGAACGGAGATCGACCTACCAGGCTACACGGAGATCGACCTACCGGGCTGAACGGAGATCGTCCTACCGGGCTGAACGGAGATCGTCCTACCGGGCTACACGGAGATCGACCTACCGGGCTACACAGAGATCGACCTACCGGGCTGATTGGAGATTGTCCTACCGGGCTGAACGGAGATCGTCCTACCGGGCTGAACGGAGATGGTCCTACCGGGCTGAACGGAGATGGTCCTACCGGGCTGAACGGAGATGGTCCTACCGGGCTGAACGGAGATCGTCCTACCGGGCTGCACGGAGATCGTCCTACCGGGCTGAACGGAGATCGTCCTACTGGGCTGAACGGAGATCGTCCTACCGGGCTGAACGGAGATCGTCCTACCGGGCTGAACGGAGTGTAATAGTTTTAGACATCACTTAACACTTTGATGCCTAACAACAAGGACACAGTTCACCATCTAGCCTATGTCTGTATTTAATGTGTATCCTACAACCTTCTATACCATGTTTCTGTGTTCTCAGAGGGGTCTTTTCTGTCAGAGTACCAGATAGCATTCCAGGTTGACCCTTTGGCAGCTCGAGGCAGTTCAGAAATGTTAACCGTTTGTCCTCTTCAGCTCACCCCAAAGCATCCCATTTCACACATGCACGCACGCACGCACGCACACACACACACACACCTTTCCCTACACACGCACACATTTCCTGCTAGCTAGGGCAGGTTGTGGCCTCTCTCCTGGTTCAAACAAACCAGTTGTGCTTTCTACATTTAAAAGGACTTCTGCTGTAGTTCCACTTCACACCTTGACATGTGATGTTTTCTGAAGTGAAGGCTAACGTGTTTTGTCATAGCTACTTTTGGAAGCACTAGCAGACAGCACTCACAGAAATTGGTGTTCTCCGAAACCTTGGGCATTTTACAGCGTTTTGGTGAACAAAAATACAACAAGTAAAATGTTAAATAAATATGATTTGTGTTTTTCAAAGGGAATAGTTTGTTTGCAAAAACAGTTTTGTTTTCTGAGCGAGAGAGAGAGAGAGAGATACCCTTTTTAGAGTTGCAGTAATCCACCCATCCGTCTGTAGTCTCTGTTGTGTTGCCCCCGGGCCTCTTCACTCCTCCATAGCATGTCTAAAACCTTCCCGCTGTATCTGTCTTTAGGCCAGTACACACTAAACAAAGCAGTTGTTTTAATGGAGTTCATCTTGCAGACAGCCTCCCACCACAACTCAATGAGAAAGGGGGAAGACTGTCTTTCCCTGGTTATTTTAAACCTGAATGCTATTGTCATCCCCCTTGCCTTAAAGGAAACATGGCAAATTGTTTTCTCTGCTTCTGCTCCTGCAGATTAGTGCACACACACACACACACACACACACACACACACACACACACACACACACACACACACACACACACACACACACAGATTTCCATCATTGTCTTGAATGCAACAACTGCCGTCCTACTGTAATATTCTGTAACTCCCTGACTCCCTCGCTCCTCGCTCCCTCGCTCCTCGCTCCCTCGCTCCTGACTCCCTCGCTCCTCGCTCCCTCGCTCCTGACTCCCTCGCTCGTCGCTCCCTCGCTCCCTCGCTCCCTCGCTCCTCGCTCCCTCGCTCCTCACTGGTCAGATAACACCGCTATTGCATCTTTCTCTAAAAAGCCATAAACATGAACCTTAATTTAGATTTGTGGATCTTAAATTATCTTAAAGATGGAAACCCATTAGCGAGTTCCTCCAGATGTGAGGTTAACTAGGGTTTAGCAGGGTGTATCAGTGTTCTAGATGTGAGGTTAACTAGGGTTTAGCAGGGTGTATCAGTGTTCTAGATGTGAGGTTAACTAGGGTTTAGCAGGGTGTATCAGTGTTCTAGATGTGAGGTTAACTAGGGTTTAGCAGGGTGTATCAGTGTTCTAGATGTGAGGTTAACTAGGGTTTAGCAGGGTGTATCAGTGTTCTAGATGTGAGGTTAACTAGGGTTTAGCAGGGTGTATCAGTGTTCTAGTGAGGTTAACTAGGGTTTAGCAGGGTGTATCAGTGTTCTAGTGAGGTTAACTAGGGTTTAGCAGGGTGTATCAGTGTTCTAGATGTGAGGTTAAGTAGGGTTTAGCAGGGTGTATCAGTGTTCTAGATGTGAGGTTAGCTAGGGTTTAGCAGGGTGTATCAGTGTTCTAGATGTGAGGTTAACTAGGGTTTAGCAGGGTGTATCAGTGTTCTAGATGTGAGGTTAACTAGGGTTTAGCAGGGTGTATCAGTGTTCTAGATGTGAGGTTAACTAGGGTTTAGCAGGGCGTATCAGTGTTCTAGATGTGAGGTTAACTAGGGTTTAGCAGGGTGTATCAGTGTTCTAGATGTGAGGTTACCTAGGGTTTAGCAGGGTGTATCAGTGTTCTAGATGTGAGGTTAACTAGGGTTTAGCAGGGTGTATCAGTGTTCTAGATGTGAGGTTAACTAGGGTTCAGCAGGGTGTATCAGTGTTCCAGTGAGGTTAACTAGGGTTTAGCAGGGCGTATCAGTGTTCTAGATGTGAGGTTAACTAGGGTTTAGCAGGGTGTATCAGTGTTCTAGATGTGAGGTTAACTAGGGTTTAGCAGGGTGTATCAGTGTCCTAGATGTGAGGTTAACTAGGGTTCAGCAGGGTGTATCAGTGTTCCAGTGAGGTTAACTAGGGTTTAGCAGGGCGTATCAGTGTTCTAGATGTGAGGTTAACTAGGGTTTAGCAGGGTGTATCAGTGTTCTAGATGTGAGGTTACCTAGGGTTTAGCAGGGTGTATCAGTGTTCTAGATGTGAGGTTACCTAGGGTTTAGCAGGGTGTATCAGTGTTCTAGATGTGAGGTTACCTAGGGTTTAGCAGGGTGTATCAGTGTTCTAGATGTGAGGTTACCTAGGGTTTAGCAGGGTGTATCAGTGTTCTAGATGTGAGGTTAACTAGGGTTTAGCAGGGTGTATCAGTGTTCTAGATGTGAGGTTAACTAGGGTTTAGCAGGGCGTATCAGTGTTCTAGATGTGAGGTTAACTAGGGTTTAGCAGGGTGTATCAGTGTTCTAGATGTGAGGTTACCTAGGGTTTAGCAGGGTGTATCAGTGTTCTAGATGTGAGGTTAACTAGGGTTTAGCAGGGTGTATCAGTGTTCTAGATGTGAGGTTAACTAGGGTTTAGCAGGGTGTATCAGTGTTCTAGATGTGAGGTTAACTAGGGTTTAGCAGGGCGTATCAGTGTTCTAGATGTGAGGTTAACTAGGGTTTAGCAGGGTGTATCAGTGTTCTAGATGTGAGGTTACCTAGGGTTTAGCAGGGTGTATCAGTGTTCTAGATGTGAGGTTAACTAGGGTTTAGCAGGGTGTATCAGTGTTCTAGATGTGAGGTTAACTAGGGTTCAGCAGGGTGTATCAGTGTTCCAGTGAGGTTAACTAGGGTTTAGCAGGGCGTATCAGTGTTCTAGATGTGAGGTTAACTAGGGTTTAGCAGGGTGTATCAGTGTTCTAGATGTGAGGTTACCTAGGGTTTAGCAGGGTGTATCAGTGTTCTAGATGTGAGGTTACCTAGGGTTTAGCAGGGTGTATCAGTGTTCTGGATGTGAGGTTAACTAGGGTTTAGCAGG
Source organism: Salmo salar (assembly GCF_965601325.2). NCBI lineage: Eukaryota > Metazoa > Chordata > Actinopteri > Salmoniformes > Salmonidae > Salmo > Salmo salar. The sequence goes on from NC_138302.1 coordinate 100,554,176, forward strand.
GTGTATCAGTGTTCTAGATGTGAGGTTAACTAGGGTTTAGCAGGGTGTATCAGTGTTCTAGATGTGAGGTTAACTAGGGTTTAGCAGGGTGTATCAGTGTTCTAGATGTGAGGTTACCTAGGGTTTAGCAGGGTGTATCAGTGTTCTAGATGTGAGGTTAACTAGGGTTTAGCAGGGTGTATCAGTGTTCTAGATGTGAGGTTAACTAGGGTTCAGCAGGGTGTATCAGTGTTCTAGATGTGAGGTTACCTAGGGTTTAGCAGGGTGTATCAGTGTTCTAGATGTGAGGTTACCTAGGGTTTAGCAGGGTGTATCAGTGTTCTAGATGTGAGGTTAACTAGGGTTTAGCAGGGTGTATCAGTGTTCTAGATGTGATGTTAACTAGGGTTCAGCATGGTGTATCAGTGTTCCAGTGAGGTTAACTAGGGTTTAGCAGGGTGTATCAGTGTTCTAGATGTGAGGTTACCTAGGGTTTAGCAGGGTGTATCAGTGTTCTAGATGTGAGGTTAACTAGGGTTTAGCAGGGTGTATCAGTGTTCTAGATGTGAGGTTAACTAGGGTTTAGCAGGGTGTATCAGTGTTCTAGATGTGAGGTTAACTAGGGTTTAGCAGGGCGTATCAGTGTTCTAGATGTGAGGTTAACTAGGGTTTAGCAGGGTGTATCCGTGTTCTAGATGTGAGGTTACCTAGGGTTTAGCAGGGTGTATCAGTGTTCTAGATGTGAGGTTAACTAGGGTTTAGCAGGGTGTATCAGTGTTCTAGATGTGAGGTTAACTAGGGTTCAGCAGGGTGTATCAGTGTTCCAGTGAGGTTAACTAGGGTTTAGCAGGGCGTATCAGTGTTCTAGATGTGAGGTTAACTAGGGTTTAGCAGGGTGTATCAGTGTTCTAGATGTGAGGTTAACTAGGGTTTAGCAGGGTGTATCAGTGTTCTAGATGTGAGGTTAACTAGGGTTTAGCAGGGTGTATCAGTGTTCTAGATGTGAGGTTACCTAGGGTTTAGCAGGGTGTATCAGTGTTCTAGATGTGAGGTTAACTAGGGTTTAGCAGGGTGTATCAGTGTTCTAGATGTGAGGTTAACTAGGGTTCAGCAGGGTGTATCAGTGTTCCAGTGAGGTTAACTAGGGTTTAGCAGGGCGTATCAGTGTTCTAGATGTGAGGTTAACTAGGGTTTAGCAGGGTGTATCAGTGTTCTAGATGTGAGGTTACCTAGGGTTTAGCAGGGTGTATCAGTGTTCTAGATGTGAGGTTACCTAGGGTTTAGCAGGGTGTATCAGTGTTCTAGATGTGAGGTTACCTAGGGTTTAGCAGGGTGTATCAGTGTTCTAGATGTGAGGTTAACTAGGGTTTAGCAGGGCGTATCAGTGTTCTAGATGTGAGGTTAACTAGGGTTTAGCAGGGTGTATCAGTGTTCTAGATGTGAGGTTACCTAGGGTTTAGCAGGGTGTATCAGTGTTCTAGATGTGAGGTTAACTAGGGTTTAGCAGGGTGTATCAGTGTTCTAGATGTGAGGTTAACTAGGGTTCAGCAGGGTGTATCAGTGTTCCAGTGAGGTTAACTAGGGTTTAGCAGGGCGTATCAGTGTTCTAGATGTGAGGTTAACTAGGGTTTAGCAGGGTGTATCAGTGTTCTAGATGTGAGGTTACCTAGGGTTTAGCAGGGTGTATCAGTGTTCTAGATGTGAGGTTACCTAGGGTTTAGCAGGGTGTATCAGTGTTCTGGATGTGAGGTTAACTAGGGTTTAGCAGGGTGTATCAGTGTTCTAGATGTGAGGTTAACTAGGGTTTAGCAGGGTGTATCAGTGTTCTAGATGTGAGGTTAACTAGGGTTTAGCAGGGTGTATCAGTGTTCTAGATGTGAGGTTACCTAGGGTTTAGCAGGGTGTATCAGTGTTCTAGATGTGAGGTTAACTAGGGTTTAGCAGGGTGTATCAGTGTTCTAGATGTGAGGTTAACTAGGGTTCAGCAGGGTGTATCAGTGTTCTAGATGTGAGGTTACCTAGGGTTTAGCAGGGTGTATCAGTGTTCTAGATGTGAGGTTACCTAGGGTTTAGCAGGGTGTATCAGTGTTCTAGATGTGAGGTTAACTAGGGTTTAG
>NC_138302.1:100561271-100566271 GCF_965601325.2 Salmo salar
TACCCTGTTCAAAGGCAATTCAATATTTTGTCTTGTCCATTCACCTTCTGAATGACACACATACACAATCCATTTCTTAATTGTCTCCAAGGCTCTCCTCCCCTTTTATCTAAACTGATTTGAGGTGAATTTAACAGATGACATCAATAAGGGATCATAACTGATCACCTGGATTCACCTGGTCAGTCTAGGTCATGGAAAGAGCAGGTGTTCCTAATGTTTTGTCTACTCAGTGTATAATCCTATGCTTATAGTGGTGTATAGGTGGAGTTATGGGCCAATTTACATATAGTCTTCTAAGTACACATGTGGAACTGTTCATCGTATTATGTATAGAAAGATCCAGATATATAGATATATAGATGGATGGATATCCCAATGTCACACATTGGGCTCATTATTTATAAACAACCCATAAGCAGTGCAGCATCAGTTGTTGTGTGTAATTAATATGAACAGATCACCATGTTCTCAGCCTTCTGGGTAACCACACACACACACACACACACAACCGGTAGTGACATCATATAGCCTCAATGGAGAAACCAAGATCAGAGAGGAGAATGGAGTTTAATAATGCCTCAGTAGAATATCACACTGATTGTTCTATAGGATAATGTATCTCAGTCTGTAGTCATAGCAGCAGTCGTGAGGAGTGAGGGGAATAAAGGCCTTTTTTCTGTCTGTTGCTTGGTGGAGTATTGCCTTTATGAGATGATATCCTAGTCTACTTTATTGCTGTCTGCATTATTCAAGAAACTGGCCCTGCCTAGGCCCACCACCCTGTTCCAAATTGTGTCGCAGATTAGTTTTAAATAAACCGTTTTTAGTGAATATCCCTAGTGCTCCTAGTCCACGGCCAGATGTGATGCAGCCTGGATTTGAACCAGGGACTGTAGTGACGCTTCTAGCGCTGAGATGCAGTGCCTTAGACCGCTGCGCCACTCGGGAGACCCCAATGTTCCCTGCTCAAGTAGTGCACTATAGGGAATAGGCACTCATTTGGGACACTCCCCATAGTCGAGCCAGTGTACTCCTATTTGTCGAGGTTAGATACAGTAAACCCCTAGTACTGCTCTCGGCTTTTCCTTCACCTCGTGTTTAAATTAAGCCTAACATACAGTGCATTCGGAAAGTATTCAGACCCCTTGACGTTTTCCACATATTTGTTATGTTACAGCCTTATTCTAAAATTGATTACATCGTTTTTTTCCATTACATTATAAAAAAACAAAAAACAGAAGTATTACATTTACATAAGTATTCAGACCCTTTACTCAGTACTTTGTTGAAGCAGCTTTGGTAGAGATTACTTCCTCGAGTCCTATACTCTGCACCTAGGTGTGTGTGTGTCAATCTACTGTAACAGTAGACTATCTCTTCATGTTTAAGATCTCTGCATAGCCTGTGTCTTCCTATGTCTCTAGTCCAACCCTGCCTTTGGCTCCTCTGCTTTCATCATACTGTATATCAATGGCCAAAACCACCAGGATTACTCTATAAGAAATCAGACATGTACTTGGGCCTATTAGGACTTTGGCCAATGCTAGATTCAATACAAAAATGTTTTTAGACTGTTATTTTTATTTAATATTACCTTTTATTTAACTAGGCAAGTCAGTTAAGAACAAATTCTTATTTTCAATGACAGCCTAGGAACAGTGGGGTTAACTGCCTTGTTCAGTGTTCTATAGTTCTACAGTTCCACCACCAACCGTGGTTATTTATTGTCTTTGTGTTCTACAGTTCCACCACCAACCGTGGTTATTTATTGTCTTTGTGTTCTATAGTTCTACAGTTCCACCACCAACCGTGGTTATTTATTGTCTTTGTGTTCTATAGTTCTATAGTTCCACCACCAACCGTGGTTATTTATTGTCTTTGTGTTCTATAGTTCTACAGTTCCACCACCAACCGTGGTTATTTATTGTCTTTGTGTTCTATAGTTCCACAGTTCCACCACCAACCGTGGTTATTTATTGTCTTTGTGTTCTATAGTTCCACCACCAACCGTGGTTATTTATTGTCTTTGTGTTCTATAGTTCTACAGTTCCACCACCAACCGTGGTTATTTATTGTCTTTGTGTTCTATAGTTCTACAGTTCCACCACCAACCGTGGTTATTTATTGTCTTTGTGTTCTACAGTTCCACCACCAACCGTGGTTATTTATTGTCTTTGTGTTCTATAGTTCTACAGTTCCGCCACCAACCGTGGTTATTTATTGTCTTTGTGTTCTATAGTTCCACCACCAACCGTGGTTATTTATTGTCTTTGTGTTCTACAGTTCCACCACCAACCGTGGTTATTTATTGTCTTTGTGTTCTATAGTTCTACAGTTCCACCACCAACCGTGGTTATTTATTGTCTTTGTGTTCTATAGTTCTACAGTTCCACCACCAACCGTGGTTATTTATTGTCTTTGTGTTCTATAGTTCCACAGTTCCACCACCAACCGTGGTTATTTATTGTCTTTGTGTTCTATAGTTCCACCACCAACCGTGGTTATTTATTGTCTTTGTGTTCTACAGTTCCACCACCAACCGTGGTTATTTATTGTCTTTGTGTTCTATAGTTCTACAGTTCCACCACCAACCGTGGTTATTTATTGTCTTTGTGTTCTATAGTTCTACAGTTCCACCACCAACCGTGGTTATTTATTGTCTTTGTGTTCTACAGTTCCACCACCAACCGTGGTTATTTATTGTCTTTGTGTTCTATAGTTCTACAGTTCTACCACCAACCGTGGTTATTTATTGTCTTTGTGTTCTATAGTTCTACAGTTCCACCACCAACCGTGGTTATTTATTATCTTTGTGTTCCGAGTTCCAAGGAACACTGCCTGGTCCATCCTCTCCCATATCTTCTTTCATTATTCACAGACTCATTGGAGTGTTGCTAAGAATAGCTTGTTATTACGTTTCTTGGCATCGAGATACACACCACATTATGGTGCACACATATGGTGGAAGAATGCTCTCCTCCTACAGCCTCCTACAGTATGTTCAGTTGAACTAGGAGGATGCTCTCCTCCTACAGCCTCCTACAGTATGTTCAGTTGAACTAGGAGGATGCTCTCCTCCTACAGCCTCCTACAGTATGTTCAGTTGAACTAGGAGGATGCTCTCCTCCTACAGCCTCCTACAGTATGTTCAGTTGAACTAGGAGGATGCTCTCCTCCTACAGCCTCCTACAGTATGTTCAGTTGAACTAGGAGGATGCTCTCCTCCTACAGCCTCCTACAGTATGTTCAGTTGAACTAGGAGGATGCTCTCCTCCTACAGCCTCCTACAGTATGTTCAGTTGAACTAGGAGGATGCTCTCCTCCTACAGCCTCCTACAGTATGTTCAGTTGAACTAGGAGGATGCTCTCCTCCTACAGCCTCCTACAGTATGTTCAGTTGAACTAGGAGGATGCTCTCCTCCTACATGCTCAGTTTTATTTTTGTATATTTTTTTTATTTGACCTTTTTATTTAACTTGGCAAGTCAGTTAAGAACAAATTCTTATTTACAATGACGGCTTACCCCGGCCAAACCCGGACGATGCTGGGCCAATTCTATGCCGCAGTATGGGACTCCCAATCACGGCCGGATGTGATACAGCCTGAAATCGAACCAGAGACTGTAGTTGAACTAGAAGGATGATTTGGCCTGTTTTCTTCTTCTTCTTCCTATAACTATTCCGTTGACCTGTAGAGTTAAAAGATTTATTTAATCTGGAACCAGATTAAATGTAGTCCTAGATCTGGACTAAATAGAGATTCTCTATTAAACAGTATTTTTAGTCCAGTAATCAGACCCTAAATGTATGCTAATCTGCCTTTTTGAAGAGATGTTCTGAGTGTCTGTGTGGCGCCAATCCTCCCTGGCCTTGTCGCCTGTCTGCCTAGCTCTCCCACACTTCAACATTCTCTCTATGTTGTCCTGTTATAGGAATGCCTCTCTCTCTCCCTCTCTCTCTCTCCCTCTCTCTCTCTCTCTCTCTCCCTCTCTCTCTCTCTCTCTCCCCCTCTCTCTCCCCCTCTCTCTCCCCCTCTCTCTCCCCCTCTCTCTCCCTCCCTCCCTCCCTCCCTCTCTCTCTTCTCACCCTGCCTGCCTACTACCATTAATAGAACAGGTATCAGCTGTGTCTCTGATTCTATTGGGAGACGTTGAAAGGGCATGTGGTGTGTTGTCCAGGAGAGGCTCTGACAGGACAGGAGGCCTTATCCCATTGGCTAGTGTAGGAATTCCACCAGTCAGTGAGTCTAGTCGGATATCCTCCAGTCGCCTGACCGGTTAGCCAAATTACAACTGGGTATGGAATCTCCTAGCGGACACGGCTGGAGGTGGAGTCTGATGATGTCATGTTAGGTTTAATGATAGAGATGGCTGGAGGTGGAGTCTGATGTCATGTTAGGTTTAATGATCGAGATGGCTGGAGGTGGAGTCTGATGTCATGTTAGGTTTAATGATAGAGATGGCTGGAGGTGGAGTCTGATGATGTCATGTTAGGTTTAATGATAGAAATGGCTGGAGGTGGAGTCTGATGATGTCATGTTAGGTTTAATGATAGAGATGGCTGGAGGTGGAGTCTGATGAGGTCATCTTTCTAATGTATTATCTCAAGTGACTTCAAGCTTCCCCCAGATGTCACACTATCCATAGTGACGGTTAGCCTAGTGTTGAGGGAAGTAGCCTAGACATCAACAACAACAAAAAACAGAAATAAACTCAATTTTGTCTGCACATTACATGGTGATTTATCTTTTTAAACTCATTTTGGATTGAGGATCCAGAACATAGCTGGGTGGACTGCTCCAAAGAATGGCCTGGGACGTGGATTTATCTAAAACATAAGACCACTTTTGACGTCTGAAAACATCTGACAAACTTTTTTTGTTTTTAGGGTGAACTGTCCCTTTTTAAGGGTTCTGTTTTTCACTACTCTGCGTTCCATCTTTTGGGCAGCAACAGCTCTGCATTTAACTGCTCCGTTATGCCACAAGCTGGGGTTGGC
>NC_138302.1:100571271-100581271 GCF_965601325.2 Salmo salar
CCTGTCAAGGCAGCAGCTACTCTTCCTGGGGTTTATTATGGATCCCCATTAGTTCCTGCCAAGGCAGCAGCTACTCTTCCTGGGGTTTATTATGGATCCCCATTAGTTCCTGCCAAGGCAGCAGCTACTCTTCCTGAGGTCCAGCAAAATTAAGGCAGTTATACAATTTTAAAAACATTACAATACATTCATTACAGAATTCACTACAGAATTCACAACATCTATGTGTGTGCCCTCAGGCCACTACTCCAGTAACACATATCTACAACACAAAATCCGTGTGTGTGTGTGTGTGTGTGTGTGTGTGTGTATAGTGTGTATGTTATCGTGTGTGTGTGTGTATGCATGTGTCTGTGCCTATGTTTGTCTCTTCACGGTCCCCGCTATTCCATCTGGTGTATTTGTATCTGTTTTTTATATCCGACTCTCTGCTTGCATCAGTTTCTAGATGTGGAATAGAGTCATGGCTCTATGTAGTACTGTGTGCCTCCCACAGTCTGTTCTGGACTTGGGGACTGTGAAGAGACCTCTGGTGGCATGTCTTGTGGGGTATTCATGGGTGTCTGAGCTGTGTGCTAGTTGTTTTTTAACAGACAGCTCGGTGCATTCGACATATCAATACCTCTCACAAATACAATAGTGATGAAGTTTCTAGTTTTGGGCAAGATCAATTTTCACCATACAAATGCACCTTTTTATAATAAAGCATTACATGTATAATCACATTTGCGGTCAATTTTGAGAATGTTTTTTTTTTTTTCCTGCTAATTGATTGCATTTTGGAACATTCACACTTATGAAAGGGAAAGGGGGATACCTAGTCAGTTGTACAGGGAAAGGGGGATACCTAGTCAGTTGTACAGGGAAAGGGGGATACCTAGTCAGTTGTACAGGGAAAGGGGGATACCTAGTCAGTTGTACAACTGAATGCCTTCAACTAAAATGTGTCTCCACATTTAACCCCCAACACCTCTGAATCAGAGAGGTGCGGGGGGGGGGGGGGGGGAGTCCACGTTTTCGACTCCCGGGGAATAGTAGTTGAACTGCCTTGCACAGGGGCAGAACGACAGATTTTTTTAAAGCTTACTACCCTGTGCGCACTACTACCCTGTGCACGTTGCTGTGCTTATAATGTGAAGAAATAATCGTTTATCAACATTTGAAGCTAAATGTTCTGATCTGCTGCATCAGCCTCGTTGCTTTTAAACCTTTTTTTTTTTTTTAAGCTAGTAGCTTTGCGTAAAAAAAAAAAAGTTTGTTGGGATGCAAGTGGTTGTATTACTTTGGGATCTATCACATCCCACAACTGTTCCAGACTATGTTTGGAATATTTATTTATCGCACAGAAGGATAAGTTGAACAATAGAACAGGTCAACTTTTTGTACTATGGAGGATAGTAGATAAACACAGGCTAGTGCTTTTGCGGTTTGTTAGGCTCATCTCATCTTGTTGGTTGAAAAGTAAATGTGGACAGTTCTTCTAACATCTTAAATATGCTCCTCAGAATTCGATAAGAAAGACGTGGAGTTGAATAAATAACTCTAAATTAAGCATATAGAGTATTGAGATATACTATATATATCTATACTATTTATATCTATATCTATACTATTTATATCTATACATATAGAGCATTCGGAAAGTATTCAGACCCCTTCAATTTTTCCACATTTTGTTACGTTAGACATATTCTGAAACTGATTAAATTGTTTGTTTTTTTCTTCTCATCAATCTACACACACTACCCCATAATGCAAAAACAAGTTTGTAGAAATATTTGCAAATGTATAAACAATTTAAAACAGAAATACATTATTTACGTAAGTATTCAGACCCTTTGAGACTTGAAATTGAGCTCAGGTGTATCCTGTTTCCATTGATCATCCTTGAGATGTTTGTAAAATTTGATTTGGAGTCCACCTGTGGTAAATTCAGTTGATTGGACTTGATTTGGAAAGGCACACACCTGTCTATATAAGGTCCCACAGTTGACAGTGCATGTCAGAGCAGAAACCAAGCCATGAGGTCAAAGGAATTGTCCGTAGAGCTCCGAGACAGGATTCTGTCGAGGCACAGATCTTGGGAACTGTACCAAAAAATGTCTGCAGCTTTGAATGTCCCCAAGAACACAGTGGCCTCCATCATTCTTAAATGTAAGAAGTTTGGAACCACCAAGACTCTTCCTAGAACTGGCCGCCCGGCCAAACTGAGCAATCGTGGGAGAAGGGCCTTGGTCAGGGAGGTGGTTACTCTGTCAGAGCTCCAGTGTTCCTCTGTGGAGATGGGAGAACCTTCCAGAAGGACAACCATCTCTGCATTACAACCATCTCTGCAGCACTCCACCAATCAGGCCTTTATGATAGTGGCCAGACGGAAGCCACTACTCAGTAAAAGGCACATGACGGCTCACTTGGAGTTTGCTAAAAGGCACAAGATTCTCTGGTCTGTTGAAACCAAGATTGAACTCTTTGGCCTGCATGCCAAGTGTCACGTCTGGAGAATCCTGGCACCAATCCTACAGTGAAGCATGGTGGTGGCAGCATCATGCTGTGGGGATGTTTTTCAGCAGCAGGGACTGGGAGTCTAGTCAGGATCAAGGGAAAGATGAACGGAGTAAAGTACAGAGAAATCCTTGATGAAAATTTGCACCAGAGCGCTCAGGACCTCAAACTGGGGCAAAAATTCACCATCCATTAGGACAACGACCCTAAGCATACAGCCAAGGCGACACAGGAGTGGCTTTTTGCACAAGTCTCAATGTCGTTCAGTGGCCCAGCCAGAGCCCGGAATTAAACCCAATCTAATATCTCTGGAGAGACCTGAAAATACCTGTACAGCGACGCTCCCCATCCAACCTGACAGAGCTTGAGAGGATCTGCAGAGAAGAATGGGAGAAACTCCCCAAATACAGGTGTGCCAAGTTTGTAGTGTCATACCCAAGAAGGCTTGAGGCTGTAATCACTACCAAAGGTGCTTCAACAAAGTACTTATGTAAATATCATTTTTATTTATTTTTTCTTCCATAAATTAGCAAAATTCTTACCGAAAACTGTTTTTGCTTTGTCATTATGGGGTATTGTGTGTAGATTGATGGGGGAAAAAACGATTTAATCAATTTTAGAATAAGGCTGTAATGTAACTAAAATGTGTAAAAAGTCAAGGGTTTTGAATACTTTCCAAATGCACTGTAACTTCAATTCAGAGTGGCTAGAATGTGTTGTTAGAACATTCTGGAGTGGACATGAGTCATTTTAGTCATTCTAAAGCCTGTCTGTCCCTTCTATTCTAAAGCCACAGTTAGTCTGCCGGCCTCATTCCACGCTGGACAAAGGTGTTACCATGGCGCCTGCCACCCCTCCATGTTGTGACCTGGTTCAGCATGGGAACTGCCTGCCACCCCTCCATGTTGTGACCTGGTTCAGCCTGTCACCCCTCCATGTTGTGACCTGGTTCAGACTGGGAACTGCCTGCCACCCCTCCATGTTGTGACCTGGTTCAGCCTGTCACCCCTCCATGTTGTGACCTGGTTCAGGCTGGGAACTGCCTGTCACCCCTCCATGTTGTGACCTGGTTCAGCCTGTCACCCCTCCATGTTGTGACCTGGTTCAGACTGGGAACTGCCCGTCACCCCTCCATGTTGTGACCTGGTTCAGACTGGGAACTGCCTGTCACCCCTCCATGTTGTGACCTGGTTCAGACTGGGAGCTGCCTGTCACCCCTCCATGTTGTGACCTGGTTCAGCCTGGGAACTGCCCGTCACCCCTCCATGTTGTGACCTGGTTCAGACTGGGAGCTGCCTGTCACCCCTCCATGTTGTGACCTGGTTCAGTCTGTCACCCCTCCATGTTGTGACCTGGTTCAGACTGGGAACTGCCTGTCACCCCTCCATGTTGTGACCTGGTTCAGCCTGGGAACTGCCCGTCACCCCTCCATGTTGTGACCTGGTTCAGACTGGGAACTGCCCGTCACCCCTCCATGTTGTGACCTGGTTCAGACTGGGAACTGCCCGTCACCCCTCCATGTTGTGACCTGGTTCAGCCTGTCACCCCTCCATGTTGTGACCTGGTTCAGCCCGTCACCCCTCCATGTTGTGACCTGGTTCAGACTGGGAGCTGCCCGTCACCCCTCCATGTTGTGACCTGGTTCAGCCCGTCACCCCTCCATGTTGTGACCTGGTTCAGACTGGGAACTGCCCGTCACCCCTCCATGTTGTGACCTGGTTCAGACTGGGAACTGCTCGTCACCCCTCCATGTTGTGACCTGGTTCAGACTGGGAACTGCCTGTCACCCCTCCATGTTGTGACCTGGTTCAGCCTGTCACCCCTCCATGTTGTGACCTGGTTCAGCCCGTCACCCCTCCATGTTGTGACCTGGTTCAGCCTGGGAGCTGCCCGTCACCCCTCCATGTTGTGACCTGGTTCAGACTGGGAACTGCCCCTCACCCCTCCATGTTGTGACCTGGTTCAGACTGGGAGCTGCCTGTCACCCCTCCATGTTGTGACCTGGTTCAGCCTGGGAACTGCCCGTCACCCCTCCATGTTGTGACCTGGTTCAGTCTGTCACCCCTCCATGTTGTGACCTGGTTCAGACTGGGAACTGCCTGTCACCCCTCCATGTTGTGACCTGGTTCAGCCTGGGAACTGCCCGTCACCCCTCCATGTTGTGACCTGGTTCAGACTGGGAACTGCCCGTCACCCCTCCATGTTGTGACCTGGTTCAGACTGGGAACTGCCCGTCACCCCTCCATGTTGTGACCTGGTTCAGACTGGGAACTGCCCGTCACCCCTCCATGTTGTGACCTGGTTCAGCCTGTCACCCCTCCATGTTGTGACCTGGTTCAGCCCGTCACCCCTCCATGTTGTGACCTGGTTCAGACTGGGAGCTGCCCGTCACCCCTCCATGTTGTGACCTGGTTCAGACTGGGAACTGCCTGTCACCCCTCCATGTTGTGACCTGGTTCAGACTGGGAACTGCCCGTCACCCCTCCATGTTGTGACCTGGTTCAGACTGGGAACTGCCTGTCACCCCTCCATGTTGTTACCTGGTTCAGCCTGTCACCCCTCCATGTTGTGACCTGGTTCAGCCTGGGAACTGCCTGTCACCCCTCCATGTTGTGACCTGTTTCAGCCTGGGAACTGCCTGTCACCCCTCCATGTTGTGACCTGGTTCAGACTGGGAACTGCCTGTCACCCCTCCATGTTGTGACCTGGTTCAGACTGGGAACTGCCTGTCACCCCTCCATGTTGTGACCTGGTTCAGACTGGGAACTGCCTGTCACCCCTCCATGTTGTGACCTGGTTCAGACTGGGAACTGCCTGCCACCCCTCCATGTTGTGACCTGGTTCAGACTGGGAACTGCCTGTCACCCCTCCATGTTGTGACCTGTTTCAGCCTGGGAACTGCCTGTCACCACTCCATGTTGTGACCTGGTTCAGACTGGGAACTGCCTGTCACCCCTCCATGTTGTGACCTGGTTCAGACTGGGAACTGCCTGTCACCCCTCCATGTTGTGACCTGGTTCAGACTGGGAACTGCCTGTCACCCCTCCATGTTGTGACCTGGTTCAGACTGGGAACTGCCTGTCACCCCTCCATGTTGTGACCTGGTTCAGACTGGGAACTGCCTGTCACCCCTCCATGTTGTGACCTGGTTCAGACTGGGAACTGCCTGTCACCCCTCCATGTTGTGACCTGGTTCAGACTGGGAACTGCCTGTCACCCCTCCATGTTGTGACCTGGTTCAGACTGGGAACTGCCTGTCACCCCTCCATGTTGTGACCTGGTTCAGACTGGGAACTGCCTGTCACCCCTCCATGTTGTGACCTGGTTCAGCCTGGGAACTGCCTGTCACCCCTCCATGTTGCCACCTGGTTCAGGCAGTTTGTTTTTCACACTAGTCCACTCCTCACCCCTCCATGTTGTTACCTGGTTCAGCCTGTCACCCCTCCATGTTGTGACCTGGTTCAGCCTGGGAACTGCCTGTCACCCCTCCATGTTGTGACCTGGTTCAGACTGGGAACTGCCTGTCACCCCTCCATGTTGTGACCTGGTTCAGCCTGTCACCCCTCCATGTTGTGACCTGGTTCAGGCAGTTTGTCTTTCAGACTAGTCCACTCCTCACCTCTCCCACTCGCCTTTCATTCCACCTCCCAGGCATCTACACACACCCACACCACTCCTAGCCACCCACCTCTATTTAAATCTTAATCTCTGAGCTTTGTGCCAGTGGACTGTATCAGCCATCAGAACTGGCCTCTCTGTCTCTCTGTCTTTCTGTCTCTGTCTCTCTCTGTCTTTCTGTCTCTCTCTGTCTTTCTGTCTTTCTGTCTCTCTCTGTCTGTCTCTCTCTGTCTGTCTCTCTCTGTCTGTCTCTCTCTGTCTGTCTTTGTCTGTCTCTCTCTGTCTGTCTTTCTCTTTCTGTCTGTCTCTCGGTCTCCCTCTGTCGGTCTCGGTCTTTGTCGGTCTCGGTCTTTCTCGGTCTCTCTCTCTCTCTCTCTCTCTGCCTCGGTCTCTCTCTCTCTCTCTGCCTCGGTCTCTCTCTCTCTCTCTGCCTCGGTCTCTCTCTCTCTCTCTGCCTCGGTCTCTCTCTCTCTCTCTCTCTCTGCCTCGGTCTCTCTCTCTCTGCCTCGGTCTCTCTCTCTCTCTCTGCCTCGGTCTCTCTCTCTCTCTCTCTCTCGGCCTCGGTCTCTCTCTCTCTCTCTCTCGGTCTCTCTCTCTCTCTCTCTCTCTCTCTCTGCCTCGGTCTCTCTCTCTCGGCCTCGGACTCTCTCTCTCTCTCGGCCTCGGTCTCTCTCTGACTCGGTCTCTCTCTCTCGGCCTCGGTCTCTCTCTCTCTATCTGCCTCGACTTCGGTCTCTCTCTGTCTGCCTTGGTCTCTCGCCTTCACAAAGGCCCAGTCAGTCAGTGTGGATGGTACTGCCAGAGCCCAGGTCTGTGTGCCTGTAGACCCCTCTGATCTGGCCTCCTTTTGATGGAATGTCTCTTTTTTTATGTGAGAAGGCTATCAGGAAGCCAAAGACCATTCCATTCCACGGCTCAGAGCTCACAGCCAGCTCAGGTTCAGGCTCTGGCTGTGGCTCTGTGTGCGTACCGAATGGTACCCTATTTTCATATCCCCTACATAGTGCACTACTTTTGACCGAAGCCCTTTGGACCCTGATCAAAACTAGTGCACTACATAGAGAATAGGGTGGCATTTGGGACGTACATCAGACTCTGAATCAGTTTTTTGGGGGGGGGGTGGGTGATCGTCGATGCCTGTCTGACGGACTCTGTGTCTTTTCTGCCGGTTTAGACGACTCGGTCTCAGGTCTCTCCTTGTACCTGGGTGACAGGTGAAGGGTCTGGTGATCAAGAGTGGAATGCAGCAATGTGATGACGGACATTTTATCCTCTGAATAGCCCCCTTCACTTCTCCGAGTGCTGAAAGGAACTCTTTATCAATTTGCTAGACTACCAGAGAGGAGACAGTTCTGACTTTCATCCCAAATGGCACCCTATGTAGTGCACTACTTTTAAACGGAGTCATATGGGTCCTATTCAAAAGTAAGATACTATATAGGGAATAGGGTGCCATTTGGGAAGCGGATCTGAAGTTCTTTAATACTGCCAGGCCACTCTGCCAGGCCAGTCCATCAGGCCACTCCCTGGTCCATCAGGCCACTCTGCCAGGCCACTCTGCCAGGCCACTCTGCCAGGCCAGTCCATCAGGCCACTCTGCCAGGCCACTCCGTCAGGCCACTCTGCCAGGCCACTCCGTCAGGCCACTCTGCCAGGCCAGTCCGTCAGGCCACTCCCTGGTCCATCAGGCCACTCCCTGGTCCGCCAGGCCAGTCCATCAGGCCACTCTGCCAGGCCAGTCCATCAGGCCACTCTGCCAGGCCAGTCCATCAGGCAACTCTGCCAGGCCAGTCCATCAGGCCACTCTGCCAGGCCAGTCCATCAGGCCACTCTGCCAGGCCAGTCCATCAGGCCACTCTGCCAGGCCACTCTGCCAGGCCACTCTGCCAGGCCAGTCCATCAGGCCACTCTGCCAGGCCAGTCCATCAGGCCACTCTGCCAGGCCAGTCCAACAGGCCACTCTGCCAGGCCAGTCCATCAGGCCACTCTGCCAGGCCAGTCCATCAGGCCACTCTGCCAGGCCAGTCCATCAGGCCACTCTGCCAGGCCAGCCCATCAGGCCACTCTGCCAGGCCAGTCCATCAGGCCACTCTGCCAGGCCAGCCCATCAGGCCACTCCGCCAGGCCAGTCCATCAGGCCACTCCCTGGTCCGCCAGGCCACTCTGCCAGACTACTCCATCAGGCCACTCCCTGGTCCATCAGGCCACTTCATCAGGCCACCCCCTGGTCCATCAGGCCACTCCATCAGGCCACTCCCTGGTCCATCAGGCCACTCCATCAGGCCACTCCCTGGTCCATCAGGCCACTCCATCAGGCCACTCCCTGGTCCATCAGGCCACTCCATCAGGCCAGTCCATCAGGCCACTCTGCCAGGCCAGCCCATCAGGCCACTCCCTGGTCCATCAGGCCACTCCATCAGGCCACTCCCTGGTCCATCAGGCCACTCCCTGGTCCGCCAGGCCACTCTGCCAGACTTCTCCATCAGGCCACTCCCTGGTCCATCAGGCTTATTGTTCAGGCTGAATACTAGAGGGAGTTTCTGAAGGAGGAGAAAGGATTTGTACCTTTGTGGACACCGTAGCCTACCTGTTATCAACAATGACGGATGATATGATTCAGGGATTCTGATTCTGGAATCCTGTGTGGCTTCAACTTCAAAAGCACTCAATAACAGAGGGCCGAAGGTTTCACTGCAGTTTTCAGTGATTGTGTTCACAAAACAGACTACTGCTTTTTGTTGTTTTCTATGATAATACGTCTTATGCGTTAGGCCTCATATCTGTCACTTTCTACCCAAAAAAACAACATGTTTTTAGTTGGTATTTTCTTAGATGTTGCACTGTTGTTCACTTGAACATTTTCAAATGGAATCTTTGGCATTCTGTTGATTTAATTTACAGCTTGGCTACATGCAGTAAATGACAGGCCAAAGCAGAGCTTAGGAAACAACATGGTGTTCTGGTGGGTTTAGGGGCCCTTTAGTTGTTGTTTAAGCTAAATGACATTCTCTTCTCTTCTGGGGAATAATCAACACGTAAGAGCATGTGACTTAGGTCCCACTCGCTCACCTCTCTCCTTTCTCCTCTTCTCTTGTTTCTCCCACTTCTGCCTTGCCCTTTCCCAATGCTCCCTTGTGTTCCTCTCATCTCTCTCACCTCTCTCTCCTTCCAAATCTCTCCCACCTCTCTCTCTCGCCTTCCAAATCTCTCCCACCTCTCTCTCTCTCGCCTTCCAAATCTCTCCCACCTCTCTCTCTCTCGCCTTCCAAATCTCTCCCACCTCTCTCTCTCTCTCTCTCCTTCCAAATCTCTCCCACCTCTCTCTCTCTCACCTTCCAAATCTCTCCCACCTCTCTCTCTCTCACCTACCAAATCTCTCCCACCTCTCTCTCTCTCGCCTTCCAAATCTCTCCCACCTCTCTCTATCGCCTTCCAAATCTCTCCCACCTCTCTCTCTCTCGCCTTCCAAATCTCTCCCACCTCTCTCTCTCTCTCTCGCCTTCCAAATCTCTCCCACCTCTCTCTCGCTCTCTCTCTCTCTCTCAAACTCTATCCAACTCTCTCCCACCTCTCTCCCACCTCTCTCTCAAACTCTATCCAAATCTCTCCCACCTCTCTCTCGCTCGCCTTCCAAATCTCTCACGTCTTCATCCCTCTCCCACCTCTCTGGTTCAGTTGTTTCCCTGAGCTCCCAGTAGAGAGGGGCTGAGCATGCCCTCCAGGGAAATCAGCTGTGTTGTATAGATATGTGGAGCTGCCCCCCCCCCCACTCTAGACACCCCCCCACACATTTAGACAGCTTCTCCTCCTCTCTGTTGCTCCATCCCTTTCTCTTCCCCCCCCTCATGAAAGACTCACCAGCCAGGCCCATACAATGGAA